>NC_091717.1:1800000-2100000 GCF_000512605.2 Kwoniella pini CBS 10737 | reverse complement strand
GAAATACCCGATAGCTCGCGAATCGCTACTGAAGCTCAAAATGGAATGGTCGCTCAATTGCTCAAAGATCGATTATTCAACACTCCACTTAGCGGCGAATTGACTCGTGACGCTGCTCGAGCTACTGTGCAGGGACGACAATGATATCAGAGGGGACTTGAATCCAATTTGTAGATTAGAAAGACTTGCGATGTTACCTTTGTATATATATAATGCGATCACGTGACGAGAATGACTTGTCTTGGCCACGCGGGATGAGCGCACAATGCGTCAGGGCACAGCTACACCATACAACAGACAATACTACTTATTATTCTCAGATATTATTCATCTATTTATACATACTAGTCCTATATCACGCAAGCCAAAGACAACTGTACACAGCCCGACATAAGCTGACAAGTCTTGCTCTGCTTCGCCGAAAGCCCCGAGTCTCCAGAACTTTTAGCCCTTGTGCAGCCTTGCAGCTGCGGTTCACGGTGACTCTGTTCAACAATATTCTGAGTCGGCATAGCGACATCCTTTCTTCTCGGACTCTTCAGATAATCAGTGCTACGATATCAAGATGGGTATAAGAGGATTAGATGGTGAGTGGAAAGCTTGTAGAGCTAAGCTGATCGTCAGTTTATATTCGAGAGAGGAAGCTTGTTCAGAATTGCCCATTATCCGCTATTGCCAACACACGGCTCGGAATAGATGCAACTCATTATCTTTCTCAACATCTTTCCGACGCAGAGTCTCGAGAACCTCTCGTAGCAGCCACCGGTGGATTACCGCTTGGTATAATAAGTAAAATTGAAACCGACCTCCGAGCTTTAGAACGCCTAAGTATCAAACCAGTCTTTGTCTTTTCCGGTCTCCCATTAGCATCAAGACCTCCGCAGAAAGGGCCCGACCCGCAAGCTGAACGTGAAACACAGATCAAGAATGAAGCATGGTCTTACTATGAGAGTGGGCAGGTGGAAAGGTCGATCATGCAGCTTACGGCTATAAGGAATGGATCGTGGACGGATTCTAAAGATTTGTTGAGGTTGATAATCAGGTTATTCAGACATAGATTTGTGGAGTTTGTGATTGCGCCATACCTGGAATTTGCTCAAGTAAGTACAATCCAGCTCGAAAAAAGCTGACCAATATAGCTTGCATACCTTCTTCAACACCCCAAAGGTTACATTCATGCTGTATATTCGTCGACAGAATGTCTTTTATGGCCAATTGATCGAGTCATAACCTCTTCAGACTGGACCAATACCTTCCAATTCGTAGAGAAGAACAGACTCCTCGTCGACCTTAATCTCACTAGCGAACAATTCCTTGATATGGGTATTCTAGCTGGTTCATCTTTATCCCGTACTTTCCCTCCTATCGCCAATGATTTCGCCGTCAAAACAGTAATCGACCTCATGCGACAAAACAAATCCGGTATCCTCGTATGTCAGAATTGGCGAGACTCTCAATTCAAAACTCAAAATTATATTGAGTTGTTCTGGAAAGCTCGTCTTGCGGTTAAATGCTCTCTTGTCCTTACTACCGAAGGTACTTGCGTTCCACTACCCACAATAATTGCTCCGGAAGGTCAAGCATTTTCCCTATCCGACATTCCCGGTGAATTGGATGAAATATTTTCCCCTCGAATACCCGACGAACTCTACTTTTACATTTGCAAAGGTTTGATAAGTACTCAAGTGGTTGGATGGGTCACTAGTGGTATTATACACGAAAATCAACCTCTAGCAGACACTACTGATTATCATAGATTCATCAAGGATGTCATTACTGAAGGTCCAACATCACCACGTTGCACGACTATCGCTTTACTCAATAATGTATTACATCCAGATTGGGCCAAGCGCCGGATCAACGCGCATTATTTCTTTGATCCTCCATACGCAGCTCCTCAAGGTGCTAATATCCCCTTTACTGACGGCACCACTCAATCGTTGGTAGAGAAGCTTAAAGGATGGAACGTGCCAATGATCAATATTGAATCTGAACTGAGAAGACAGAATTCTTCAACGATCGATCTCAAACTCTGTATAGGTGCTTTAGTCACAGAGGAACTAGCAGCTCAGACTCGAGCTAATCATACCGGTAGAATATTGGATAAGAAGGATGAGCTTGTAGCCAATGTTTTGTGGCGTCTTATGGAGCTGAGAGGGTGGGTTATTCTGCTATTGTATCGTACCGCTTGGAATACCTGACTGACATGAAAATTCAGCTTCATAAATGCCAATCATACACATACATTGATCGGTAAAGCATCATATGCCGCCAACGCAGTATCAAGGGTGAATGATAAATTCCAAGAACCTCTCTATCTGTTTTTGGAATTACTCAGAGCAGGCGTGGTACACGGCTCGAAGTGGGGAGGTGAGACAGCGGAAACGTTGTCTGGCGGTCCGAGCTTCGGCACAGAAGATGAACAAAAGAGTATATTGTTGATCATGCGGTGTATCTCAATCCTTCCCCTAATCTTCCGAGTAAGTATCAGCTCCCACTCTAAGAGGACCGAAGCTGATCATTGCTTAGCCTCAACAATGGGTTGGTCCATTATCACGTGAATTATTGGTCTTCAACTCTTTTGTCAGAGCGTTATCGAAATCACTAAGACACCTTTGCGAAGCTGTTTCTGTACATATCTTACTCTCAGGCGGTGCTAGACGAAACAGAGAGGATCATCAAGATTTCATGCTTAGTAAGTTACCATCCTCTTGCTATATTGACTAGGTCTTATGCTGAGAGGACATTGGAGGTTTACCATTCCAAAGTGAAGTGAATACCGGGTTTGGTATCTTGACAAAAACCTACCTTGACGCGACAACCTATCATTATGAAGACACAATTACTGAAGCAGACGCCAATACGGAGAAAGCCATTCAAGCTAAAAAAGATGCTTTGTCGTTCGTTGAACAATCGTTTTCTAGTGTGAAATTGCCTTTACAAGAAGTAGAACGAGGTTTCAGATTCTGGGATTCTGTAAGTCCATTTATTGTTTGATATTCGTGATGTTGCTAACTACGGGATCTGTCTAACTAGATAATGGCGGCCATACGATCGCTTGATAAGGAACAAGGACCTACACCATCGCTAGCACAAAAAGTAGTTGGCAAAGATGTTATAGAACAATTCGAAAAAGCGGACAAATGGTTGAAACCCATGAGGCCATGATGCGATTATATCAGCACTAGCAAGGTAACGCTCGGTATATGATCGGGTCATAAGTAAACATCCTACATGCATATATCAATACTATTCACACAAGCAGGATTGCGATGGCGTGTTGGTAGATCTCTCATCTGCAGAGGCGTATGACGAGGCGTTATTGTCAGTTCGTCAATGTAATCAGTCGGGCAGATTTCGCGAATTAGATGACATAAACCGACCTGGGGGTGGGCTGTAACGGGAGCTTTCCATGTGCACGATGTCTTTGATCAGATCGTATATACGTACCCAGCCGTCTAGACAGATAAGCGAGCTTTGGCACGATTGTCGGCATTACCTCCTCGCTTCTCAAATCAAGCAAGAACCGGAAAGGGTTCCTGATCTCTGTAAGCCGCCTGCGTCGTGCTTCTTTTGTTTTCTTGATCACATTTCATAGCACGTCGCGTAGAGTCTCGTAGATTCTTCTTATCACGTCAGAAAGTACAGCGACATTCAGCACATTGGATTTTGACTTGTTCTTGCCTACCAACATTTATCGCCCAGACCAGAGGTAGGACGAGCGATCGACAGTACCGGCCCCCTATACTTCATGGAGAAAGCTCGTCGTGGCAGTCAGATTGTTTTGTCTTCAGATTGATCCCATAGCTGCGGATTCAACTAGCTCGTTTCAGGTCATGTTTTATCTAGGAAAAGCGGGGTTCTCGAAGCGAAGTGATCAGTTACCGACCTTGTCACACCCGAAGCGACATCCGATCTCAGTTACATCCGAAAAACTAAACATGCGTAGCTTAATATGGGTTTTATGGTGAAACAAGGGTTATACATTACTTTCAGGAGTTCTAGTCAGATAGGCGATTTAAATGAAGAGGTTAGATCCCTTTTTCTATCATTTTGGATATGTCATCGATGAAATGTTCCATGGGGCTTGAATAATGCTTAAAATCCGCTAACGGCGCTTTCATGGGACCTGTGTCGGATGTAGTGACAGGCACTTTATAGCTTAAAAACTTCTGCACTGCTTAAATCGATTGGTAACTTTTTCAAAAACCCCCTGAACATGAACTAGCCAAAGATGTCTAAGTATCACCGATCGTCGTGACTCCTATAAGTATCTGATATTTGAACAAAAGGTCGTTTAGCTCAGTGATTGCGTCAGACACCTCATAATTGGATTCGAATCCTGAAAATTTCGTCCTCGATTACTAAATTGAACTTAAGGAGATAATCAAAATTTTTTGAACGGACAGAAAACCCCGCCCACGTGAAACACAATGACGGAATGATTACGCAAATTTTGCCGAATGTGAGGTATGAGATGATACTTGAAGATTGGTATGATGTCGTTTAAATCGCCGAAATTACAGATTTACAGATCCATGTAATTGCTCCCAGATCGGCTTGAAAAAAGCGCCCATGGTGTATATACCGTCATTTCAATTCATACGAAATGCGATTTAGACTGTGGCGGTATTCTCGTAATTGTCATATAATGAAGTGATTCAAGCCTGAAGTCGATTCAATTCTAAATTCGATTACATGACATCGAAAAAGCTGCGAGATCACTGGTCGCATAGATAAGAGCGGGTGGAGTGTATCAGATTAATGATGCCCTATCTCCGTACACATGATTGTCAATAAGGCATGTGGGAAGAACTCAAAAGCCACATGCATTTCACAGACCAGCCAAATGGATTAGGTTTTAATCTCCAATTAAATCGGGTGCTAAGATAGCTATCAGACGACTACTACTGTGACCAGTTATATGCGACTCTTCGGGGTCACCAGGCTCAGGAACCACTTGACCGCGTGAATGCTTAAATTCTATGACTATACAAAAGTATTCGATCCCACGTGAGGGCTCATGAAGTACGTACCCCCTTCACCCCATTTTTCCCATCTACTAAAAGCTCAGGAACCAAACTTTCCGTAACACCGGCTCTCATGGAAATGTTGGTAAAGATGTGAGGAATGCAAGGGTGTACTGTTCTTCGATGTCTCGGTTCTCAGGCTCGGCGATCGGAGCTTTTTTATCCGAAAAGAAGGAAGCTTATTTGATCCTGGAGTTTTAGGTGATTGGCGTATGATTAACACTGAATAACTACAGTCTCTCTAATTTGGCTTCTGAAATATCATAAGTATATCCAATATCACCTACTAAAAGGATCAATCGGCTCGGGAGTCGGATGCTAGGGGCGTACGTACCGAATCAGAATCATGAGAAGGTCTGAACTCTGCTTGATCCCGTCTAGACTATGGAGGCAGATTTTGACGTCGTATCGTTCATGGAATGTACGTTACCATTAAGCCGAACAACGAGCTTTGATGACTCCAGCGGAGTAGACATGAATGGATTCTCCACTCACACCGTCGCACGTCTCTTCGAAAAAAGCTGTAAACGAAAATTCCGTCAAGGTTGAGCATGAAACCGGTAGACTACTGCCACTGTAAGTAATCATCCTCGGTCGGATTTCTGCGCGCGCGATGACAAAATGACGGCTTTTTTCCCTTTCAAATAAGAGAAGAAAGAAGCAATAATGATCATGAGCAACGTTATGAGTGGTCCCTGAGATCCAAACTAGGCATTCGGGGTCTAACCAATATTCAGGTAACGACAGGTCCCAAAAGAGACATATTGTAATGATGCCGTTATATCCGGGTGAAAGATTGAGTACTAAATCTTTCGATCATGATGCGACTTAGTTCTCATTTTTTTCGCCTATCACGTAAATCACCCCATGGAAAACTACAGTAAAAGGTAGTCGCAATTCGGTCAAGAGCGGAAAGGATAGTTTCGCTTCTTCCGCTAACCTAAACCGCCAAAGGATGACCCTTTGTCATGTTCAGGTATGGCTCCCACTGCATTTTCGTATTCTTCTGATGCATCTCATTTTGAGAATCATAGCAAACGAGTCTCAAACGGTTGACAAAGACGATCATCAGTATCACCATACTGTTCAAGGTAAGCTGTATTTCTCTGTACCTTTCAAGTCAAAGGGATATATACTACAGTTCTCGTTATCATCCCTGGTATCGGTCGAATCTGCTCCTGACCAATTCTTCTTTGGTAAAGTGAAACATTTGGTATTCAACCGAGACATTCATTTCTTCTTAATATTGGATCGGATCACCTTTAGTAGTATCTTTGATTTATACCCTTTTCCCCTCTGTCACCTTTCTCTTTTTAAGGAGTAGGTTAATATCCGTACCTTGCGCCAAAAGTTAGGGAAGACGGAGTAAGACAAAAGGTCTGATCGTCCTTGATTTCCTTCCCTGCCGGTTTTTTTTTTCCTCCACCATTACAATTTTCTAGACGACATCAGCGTTAATACCCTGGTCATAGCTTAGAAAGCCAACCAGCTCAAGACTCGTTTGGTCCGAATTACGATCATATGAAATTAGGATAACGTCGTCTGTGTCACCTTGGGGTACGAACCGAGAAAGGGTTCGAAAGAGATAGGTAGCAATAATTCTGGTTGTCACACAACATCATTAGAGATAGACAGTCAAGAGATAAAATATCAAGGAGATATATAAAGCCATTTCTTGCGTTATTAGTACCCCTCTTTCAAAATAAGAAAACGCCCACTTTCCTTCGTCCACTTTATGACAAGATATAAGCTATCTGTATTCGTCATCAAAAGTACCACCAACATCGTTCAGGCGTAAGCCTTCATCTGGTCCAACTTGGAACTTTCTCTTATCACGTTTGATTACCTTTATATACAAAAATTCGTTCCCCATCATCAATTTGTGAATTTTACAATATCACTCTCCACTATGAACACTATTTTGTCAACACCATCGGTCCTTATTCACCAACCGCACATGCACGACATGCCGCCCATGTTCGATGGCTTCGGCTCAGCATATCCTATGCACATGGCTGAAGGATCACACTCACCAGGTCGTCGCCAGAGGATATCTATGGCATGCCAGTATTGTAGGCATAGGTAAGTGATTTTTCTCCTTTTCCCTCAATTGCATGTATAAGCGTTCAGATGCTGATTCTCCGATTTTGCGCTCAACAGGAAGATTAGATGTTGCGGTGGATCTCCATGCAGAAACTGTACGAGGGCAAAGAGGGATTGCGAGTATGCACCGGTACCGGAAGAGGTGAACAGGGCAACTAGGGAGAAGAAAGCTATAGCAAAAGCTACAAAGGCTGTACACCATGTATCACCCATCACCACTTCCTCACCATACTTTGCCGATCAACCTGTCTTCAACGTACCTTACGTCTCCGGACCTGGCCCTGTCCGACCTTCTCATCTCGGACATCGACGTACGGTTTCAATGCCAAACGGTGGCATTGCTCCTTGGGTTACACCACCTTCTGCACCTGCTTTGGCATCACCACCAATGTTTGAATCCCCTCATTGGATGTACAATGGCTGGACTAATAGTTATTCATCAGCTCCTCTCCAAACCCACATTGAGACAACTCCGGCATCATCATTCCCTTCTGTGCTAGAGGAAACACCAATGCACCAAGCATATCTCAATGGTCATGCAGACCAAAATGGGATGTTCACCAATCCCACCCCAGATGAAACTTCACGCTCTTCGTCAGCTGATCATGAATACCCTCCTTCACACATGATGCCCCCAACTCTACCTACATCGTGGTCAACACCTTCGCTACCCACTCAAACATACCTTAGACCTGCTATACAATTGTCACCTGGAGTACCTAAAGTCTCTCACGGTTCATCTCCCATAACGCCGGCTACAACTGGATATCAAACCCCTTTCCCAACTCCACCTTTATTCCAAGTTCCTTTCATCATGCCAACAGCTGTACCTTCGTATCACCACCCTCAATTGCAACAAATGTCTTCTCAATACCCTCACTATTCACAATCGCCTTTAGGTCAAAGTACGACAACTTCCCCTACTTTGGCACCGGAATTGTCATTACCGCAAGAGAAAGAATATCTGGTTGGTTTAGGTATTGGTGTACCAGAAGTTCAATCTGAATATTATCAAACACCGACTCCAACTCTTTCATCGGACGAATATTTCTCACCTCCGATGCACTTCTAAAGATAACATCACATCATCCACTCCCCCAAAAAGGCGAAATTTACATCAGGATTTACAATTTCTTGTTGGTTTCGTCAGTATTTCGAATTGAACATTGCGGAAAATTTTTCTGTCATCTTATATACCTTTGACAAATTTACATCTATCATGTAGCATACTTGTAGCAACCCATTTCTTATATTTTTTTCCTTTTTTCTGCGATATTGCTTTCAAATGAACATTTTTTTTCCATACTTACAACTGGACTTTTCTAAATCAAAGATTACGGGACAATGTTCATACATATACATTATATTCTGTTAGTACTATTCGTTAAGCCTCCGACCTAAAAAAAAATTGTGGACTTTATAAAACTCCATAATTGTCTTTTCGTAGAATATGGGTCAAATTTCCCAAATTATAAGAATCATGCAAATTCTCAATTTAATTCTGATTTACAAAAGCTGAATATGTTGTTTTTGTAAAATGTTCGGTCGAAACCGAAGGGGAAATGAATTTCCGGTTTAATAGGACCGAAAGAGAAAAAAAGATGATCTCATTTGAAACAGATTAATTTCCATTTCTTAGAACCCGTTATTCGGATGCATAATAGGTGCGTATTTTATCATATGCAATTTACGGTAAAGGAACAACAAAAAGTGAAATAATCAAAGCCTAATCGTCATTTATGAAGCTAGATAATAATTTGGGAAATTAACCAAAAAAGTCATTTGACCCATGTTCTCTGGAATGGCTAAAAGGAACAAAATGTTTGTCCATATACGTAATGACCAAATATATGAAGAAATCATGTGAAAATTCCACGTCAATGGCTTTTAATTGTCTGCCATACGTAGATCCGATTCAAAAATATAAGAATATAAAAGAGTCGCATATGCATCGTGTGAACAAAATAGTAATGAAAATTCGTGTATCGACAGAGTTGATAGATCTGCATTTTTGCCTTTTTATTCAGATATTCGTTTAATGTCAATTGCACTCGGATTATTGAGCTCCGGACAATGTACCATGAAATATTACAATATACCACGAGATATTTGCATGAGATCCATCTAGCATATGCTCTATAGACTTACTTGCTATATCCGCCTCTTTACTGACCCAGGCTAGAACTTGATACCGATATGGCCAGGTAAAAGGGATGTTTAACAATCTTGAAGTTATCTGTAGAACGAGTTTTGGGGAAGAGCAGGAAGAATGACGTTTCGTGATCGTATCATACTGATTATGAGGTATCGTTGTGAGTTCTTTCTAAGTCGCATGTGAGTGAATGTCATGTACAAATCCAATTATCGTTTAAAGCTACGAATTATAGTCGCAAGTCAGCTTTCAGATCCAAAGAAAGGATAAATGGCGAAGTGTGTGTAATGACGGATAGTGACTCACCAAACTATCCATCCTTCCGAAAATCTCTAAGACCGTAGCTACAACTTCGAAACATAATTCTTCTTGTTCTTCCTGACCACCACCAGCCCCAGCTTGTCCACTTGTACTTTGAGCCATTTCTTTCCTAACTTCCCTCACTAATTCTTGCACACTTTCACGTCCTACACCTCCACTCGTACCTTGACTTTTCCTTGTTCCTCCTCCAATTGAGACCGGTCCAGCAGTGTTGGATGTTGTTATTCCAAATGGCCAAGTCGAGAATTCCGCCAAGATATCGTCGCATCGCGCAAATGCAGCTTCTCGAGAATCGTATGACAGTCGTTGTAAAGCGTTTTCGAGCACACTTGATGCATATGCTGGAGATTGAACGAAAAAGGTCAATACCAATCCAATCAAAGCAAATAGTTTATAAGACTTACCTGCACAAACTAAGACGACCGCTCGCATATGTCGGTACTTTACACCTTCCTTGTGCAATGCTTGAGGTGGTATGGCCGCCGTTCGAGCAGTCAACAAAGTCAAAGTTCTCCTCATCACATCATCTTTTGCGTTCATATCTGCAATAGGATGGGTTGCCATGTCGAATAACAGGAAATTTCGTTTCTCTGTCCTCAAGACACCTTTATCTACCAAACCTTTCGCTAAACGTTCTCGAACTTGTTTGAGTTGATATCCAATCTTCATCACGTTCCAGGTCTCACCTACAGAATAACACGTATTGATCAGCGAAACAGCAATTTACGTGTAATTGAGAAACACGGAACCGAACCTCACCACTCATCAAGTCGACCCAAGCACCGGTACCATACTTCTCACTCGATTTCATCATTTTGAGTGCTTCATCCAATATAGTTTCCCCTGTTTGCCTATCATCGATGACTTCGATCAACCTATCTGCTAAAGCTAATCTTCTACGCGATGGATCTTTGACCATTGCAATTCTACGTCTTAACGCTAATTCAATCAATATACAACCTCGCAAGGCGTATGAAATATTATCGTTCCAGAATGAGAGGTAGCCCTATCGAGCAAACAATGCAAATAAGCTCCCTGTAAGTGACGTGGATGGAAATTGCTGGCAGAGCTCACAGCCTTATCTTTCAACCCTAACAGGAGGACCTCTTCCATTATAGTTAATCTTGGCATTGTTTCTGCTTCCCCACCATTTTCAAAGTCTCTAGGATCATACGCTATCTTTCCTCTACCTTCCATAGCACCTGCACCACCTGAACCTCCTGCTGAGCTTGTAGGTGCATTGGCAGCATTTCCTGATCGCCTAGGTCCAGCTGAAGAAGAGGGGAAAGAAGGGCTGTCTGACATTATTGGCGAAGCTGACCCTATAGCTGGAGAGGCTCCTGCTCCACCTCTTCGACGTGTTAGACCTTCGGAAGCCATATCGATTGGGTATTAGTGAGATGATAGGGCAAGAATTATATGAGCGACGGAATGAATAAAGGTGAACCAGAGGTTTATGCTGATATAGGCGATTATTGGCTTTTGAAGGATTGAAAGTTGAATTTAAAGTTGACGTTGTAACTTTGGACCTGCTTGTTTCCAAAGTATGAAATGATTCTATGCTGTATTGACTGTTGTTATGCTATTGAATTGAGAGCATATATTGTATTCGGGCCCATATAGCTGTTGCATGCTGTTACCTGTTGCTGCTGCTGGTTATTTGCTATTAACTACGCGTTGTTAGTTCCTGAATGGGAACATACATACAGTGTGAGGAAGGGTATATCTCCGATATTACCGCAAGTGGCAGTCATCTCATCTCCTCAGTAACTTCCAGCATCATCACTTTTACCTCGCATTAATGCATACAACCTTGTGTCCAGGTTAGACAGATATATGTCGATCATTTTCATTCAGCTCTGATATTTTTGTATTGCATACCCAATCAGTTGAATTCAAGCCTAGTTAGCTGATCAGCCAAAGTGACCCGAAATGAGTAATCTGTAGGTCCTTCTTTACCATAGCGAGTGTGGCAATGTGCTGATCACGAAGCGTCTGGCAGATATGTGACCGAAGTAAGCTTCTTTCTGACCTCCACATTTGATGTCCAACTTATGCATGATTGATAACAAACGCCTTAACAGCCCGCTACTAATGGGAAAGTCATCATAGATACCACCTCGGGGGAGATAGAGGTAAAGCTAGACCTTAAAAGACCTTGTTTTGGCGAGCTAATGACTAGATCATAGGTCGAACTATGGGGTAAAGAGTGTCCAAAAGCTGTTCGGAACTTCCTTGCTCTGTCCATGGAAGGTGAATTGATCTACTTTGGGAGAATTTTGGGAAACTGACTGATAGATCTGACGATGCAGGTTATTATGACGGTGTCATATTCCATCGAGTCGTACCTGGCTTCATTATTCAGGCTGGTGATCCCACGGGAACAGGTACAGGAGGAGAAAGTTTTTACGGTGAACCATTCGAGGATGAAATACATCCTAGATTGAGATTCAACAGGTATGTCAGTTACAGTGTCCGCTTTTGATGTTGAGCTGACGATAGTTGGATCACAGACGAGGTCTATTGGGTATGGCGAACAACAGTAAAAGACATACCAATACCTCTCAATTCTTTTTCACTTTGGATAAAGCCGAGGAATTGACAAATAAACATACTTTATTTGGGAAGATTGTCGGAAGCACCATATATAGTGAGCTGTTTTCAATTCAGAAGGATAGATTCATCTGACATGCTTGAAAGATGTCCTGAATATTGGTCAATTGGATATTGATGCGGAAGAGAGACCGGTAGTGTGAGTATCCATCAGAAGCCTGAACGGCGACTGGGTACTGATGTCCAATCCCTCATCTTTAGACCGCCAAAGATAAAGGGCATAAGGATAATAGAAAATCCTTTTGATGATATCGTACCCCGTATAACGGCTTCAGAGCGTAAGGCTCAACATCAAGCTAGGGTTGAGGCTAAGAAGGAAATAGAGTTCAGGGAGAAGAGGGCAAAAGCCAAGAAGTGAGCGGAATCACTGAATATCAATTGTAGGACCAGCTGATGAAGCTTGTTCTCAACAGAAACACTGGATTGTTGTCTTTTGGAGATTCTGAAGAGATACCTGAGACAGAGGTCAAAGTAAAGAAGAAGGGAATGACAAGGCAGGATTGTAAGTGTTATCAAGCTTTCATCAGATCTTTTGGCTTATGGAAACAAACAAGTACTGGAACCAGCGGAGACAGCTACCGCTAAGCCAGCGCAGTCTTACGTGGATGTACCGGACTCACTGAAGAACCTAGGCAGTAGTAGTAGTAAGAAAGAGTTAGAAAAGGAGAAGGAGAAAAAGGTGAGCTACAGGAGCATTTTTCCAACTCATGACTGAACACCGTACGTAGGCTGTTGTGGATCTCAAAGCTATCCGAGAACAACATGAGCGCGAAAAAGCAGGAAGCAGGTAAGCTATATTTAGGCTTAGCACGTTTCACAATCAGCTAACAGCGATGGATCGTAGTGCGTCGCGTCAGGCTGAAATAAAGCGTATGGAGGAAGATCTGCGGAAGCTCAAGAAACGCACGGGCGATGTATCAGATTCTGACTCTGATTCAGATCGTGGTAAGCGTAGGAAAGGACCATCCATGCTTGAAGAGGAACTTGCAAAGTACTCCAAGAATCGAGGTAGAGCAGCAAAACATGGTAGCAAGCGAGGGAGGAAGGATGAAGAAGATGATTTGTTGAAAGAGATGAGCAAGTTTAGTAGTAAAGTAGCCAAGGCTGGGCCGGCTGAAAGAGAAGACGAGGCAATACGGCCGAATGCTGCGGACGAAGTCATTGGCGAAGAGGACCTGGAGGTTGACGATGACGTAGAATGGATGAAACACAGCTTGAAATTTGTCGTAGATGAGAAGGAATTAACCAGGAGAGCCGAAGACGAATACTCAGTGAGCATGCCTTCTACCGCTCCGTCAGATAGCGCTGAACTAGATGAACGTTATTTGTAGGTGATTGATCCTCGAGCGAAAGCGCGCCAACTTGCCGATGAAACGCGGAAGGAGAAAGATAGTCACAGAAGAGGTATGCGTACAGCTGCCGATGTAGGCAGACGGAGATAGGCCTAGCCATTTTAATTCATAGCATTGCGTACGAGTGTCGAGCATCAAGCTGTATAGATGCCAGCTTGAAGTATGGAATAAATCATATTGTCAAAACAACAGGTTTGAGTGGCAAATATGATAAATGACTTAAAAAGGGAAAATGACCACGTGTTTCGAGTAAACATCGTACCACTTTAATAATTGACATTTTATTGTAATGAATGAGACCATGACAATTAATGATAATAATATCATAGATGTCATTCTACTATGATACGATCATATATCCATTAACAGCTGACGAGATACATCGCATTGCCACTTGGGGGAGAGAAGAATTCAAATATAGAGATATCCATACATAAGGGCAACCTTCCTCGGCACTGTACCACGAAACAGTATTGATCTTGCATTTCCCGATCGATTATTGTAACCAGATCACTGCCCAGCAGCAACATTTCACCATGTCAACATCTTTATACACTCAGACAAACATGCAAAATACTAGGCCTGAGGATGAGACGTTATTCTTCGACGAGAATATCTCCCCTTCAACAGCTTTGTTCTCTTCAGAACTATTAGATCCTTCATCATTACTTAATATCCCTCAGATGGGTGGGTCTTCATCATCGCATAATCAACATTCACCTTCAATATCAGCATCAAGTGATAGTCAATCCATGTATCATTCATCAAGATTACCATCTTTATCACCTTCTATGCAATCTATGAATCTTTCAAATCTATCTTCTAATGGTCACTCCCCTAGATCAACATCTTCACCTTCTTCCCATTCTAACTTCTCCCTGTCAGCAACGGATGATTTTTTGTTCAATGGTCTAGGTAACAACAGTTTTGATTCGACTGAATTGGATGTATTATTTCAATCTGAAGATAGTAAAGATTTTTTCTTCCCTCGAGACAATCAAAATAGCAATAATAATCCTAGTTTAATGTTCAGTTCTGACGGTATTTATAACAAGCCGAACGTACAACAACAATTATTTTTCCCAAATCAACAATCAAATCCATTCAACCTAGATGGCTCAAATAATGATGGAAGTTTAGATTTTTTGCAAAATCTTTTCAACGGGAACAGTATGATTAACGACGATACGTTTGATATGTTGAATCTTGATCAAGATGAAAAGAAATCTACAATTAATTCTCAAATGCAAAACTCCTTCCCGATCGATTTTGATTTCGCACAACAAGCTAAAGCGATTGGAACCATGACTCAAAGCCAGAATCAAAGTCAATGGATCAAGCAAAACCAGGTCAACCCGTCGTCCCATGATCAGAATGGGTGGTTTTCAGGAAATCCTAACGGTCCGAATAATATGCCAGCCAGTAATGCACATATCATTGGTGAGTATTCGGTCTAGTTGTGTGATAGTCAGATCTTGATCTAACCGCGGTGTAAATAGACCAAAACCAACCTTCACTGGCAGGCTCGATCCCGGACGTCCAGCAACGAGCCGCGTCTTCAAAATCCCAGGATCGTCCAGCTAAGAAAGCTCAAACCAACGCCAAATCAGCTCCTGAACCACCGGTTGTGGGCAAGCACAACAAAACCGAAAGGCGTTATCGACAAAAAGTACAAGCTGCTCAAGCCGATTTGCGAGATGCTATTCCCGCTTTGAGAGTACTATACGATACTTCGAGTCAAGAACAGAGACTTACAACCGATTTCCGAGCGCCAGATGGAACCGTTGACGGTTTAGGAGAAGTCACTCGACCTAACGCAAGTGCGAAAGCCACTATCCTCATCGGAGCTAGAATGTACATCGAGTTACTACAGAAACGATCAGCAATGCTGCAGAGGAAAGTCAATGCATTGGAAGCATTCAGATTAGCTGTGGCTGGGCAAGATGATTTAACTAGATGGCAAAACGATTTCAACTGCAGGGAGAGTGCTATTCAAGCTGCCGCGGATGCTGCTGCCGCTCTCAAGGTCGAGGAAGAGTCAAATGATGATGAGGACGAAGAAGGCGATGAGGAGGAAGAAGAACAACCCAAGCGAAAGCGTGCGAAGACGACATCTGCACCAAAACAACCTCGTGGTAAACCTGGACCAAAGAAGAAGGAGCAAGCAACTTCGCTGGCGCAAAACGCTGCCAGTGGTGGATTGAGGATGTTTGCCGCTTTCGCAGTATCTTTCTCTTTCCTTCCATCGGCTTCTGACATCATCCGGACGACTTCGACTCAGACTACCGCTAACGGTCAGATCCTACCTTCTGAGGCGATTGGTCAAGCTACTACCGGTCAAATTTTATCCAAATTACCTTTCATTACTGCCGAGCATACCTCACGACTACTCGCTAGGGGATTACCTCAAACCATCGTTCCTGCTCCTCACACTTTAGTTGATTGGACATGGAGACTGCTCTTTGCTGTCATATTGGCTTTTTCTGTTGGACCTATCATTTCTCGGTTTACGAAACGAGACGAGAAGGAGAAAGTTGGAAACTTTTCTATACTCGTGAAAGACTGTGCCAAGCTGGTCATGCCGTCTCACAAGAAAAGCAAGCAGGTGGATGAAGATCAGGCTTATTGGAAGTCGCTAGCGGCTGCCATCATTGGTGGAGGTATGTCATCGCAACTAGGAGATTCTGAATCATAGCTGACGTTGATCCCACTTTCAGCGACCGAGCCATCGTTCATTGGCAGGTGGCATACCGTCTTACACTTGCACACCTCCGCGTCGGATGTCTATTCCCTCACTCTACTGGCCTTACTTCAGCCTGATATCCCTTATATCCGATCTGCTCAACAAATCTGGCAAGCTGCTCAAGCGAAGATTAATCCTTCGACCCCTTTGACTCTAGTTACTGTACTCAGGATGCCCTTGCAAGAAGCTCTTCGTTGTGTCGATTCGCTAGATCAGACTTCATCGCCTATTGCAGCAATAGCAGAGCAGATCACCTTGGTCCATATCTATGATCTCTACTCCCGATTCTTCGTCAAATTAGTCAACGCATCCACTCGATCAGCGTTGAACGGTACTTCGCAAACATCGATTAAAAACTTATTGATGGATCTTGAATCATGCGACATCGGTTCTTCCCTAAGGTCTTCCGCATTTGACAAAGAAGTACGGACCGCCATCGAAGGGTTGCCCAAAGGTTCAGCTGCCCACGCACTGGGTCTTGTCTTGGTCGGCTTATGGGGTATATTCATCAAACCCACACCCGCTGCGCAAGTCGCACTCGCTACTGCGCTAGCGGCTGAAGAGATACAAGGTGCGGGCAAAGGATTATCATCCATCTCAGCCATGCTTGAGCTGCTCTATCCTGGTTCGAAAGACGTATTAGTCGTCAGAGGATTAGACAAATCGGAGATGGAGAACAAGTTACCTAAAAACGCTCTTGCAATCGATAAGCTTGCTATAACCTGTATAGAGTATATTAAACTTCTTATCTCGTCAAACGAAGTCAATGACCCGAGTTTAAGTCGAGTACAAAGATTAGAAGCATCAAGGCGGGTACAAAAGGCTTCTGCTCATTTGAGATTGGTTCTCACCCAGACCAAATTCATCGGATTTGAGGATCATTTACAATCTTCGATATATGATGACTTAGAATATGATGAATCTGAGGCCGAAGAAGAGATGGACGAGGATCTTATACATTCGGATCTTGAGAATGAATCCAAAAAGCTTGAAATTGCTAAAGAACGATTAGTGAAAGTTTTGTATACCATAGGAAGAAGAGCGGCTGGACGATCGAATGGGAGGGACGAAGATTCGGGTCTTGAAGGTGATTTGGATGAATTGTAAATACAGTTGTAGGCCATCCGCTCGCGCGTGAATAGAGTAATAATATGTTACATGTAGTTTGTATAAATGACTTTCTGACAGCCTCTCCTTTACCCACTGTGTTACATCAGACACGGAAGCCTTCAGTGGGTCGAACAAATTTTGTCTATTTACGCAATGTATATATACATACTAAGCGAAGTATTTTCTATGTCCGCATAATCATTGCAGCAATTTCTTATTCCTCAAGAAACTTTCTACTGCTTTGACGAAATCATCAGGATTTTCTTCAGGTACCCAATGCATACTTCTCGGAATCAATTTGAATGAAACGTCATTTGAGTATTCTTTAGTCTGATCTTCAAGAAACTATAATCAGGTAATATCAATGACTACAGCAGCTCATGTGATTTGATTGCGGGAGATTGTAAAGATAGATTATAAATTTACTTACTTCTTTCATAGGTGAATCTTCACCTGATAAAGTTAATGTAGGAATTGACAATTTACCATTTTTCTCTAAAGTCTTTTTAAAATCGCTTACATCGCCATGAAAAGCTCTATATGTGTCAAGTCCGCATCGTATACCGCCAGGAGCAGAAAATGCTTTTGTATCTGCTTATTGAAATCAGCCAACTCGTGTTCTCCTAATTTTCTCTTTTTGTCAGCTTAAGTTGGTTGACTCACAAACTTCAAGATCTTGATCAGTTAAGAAAGAAGGGTCAAAACACTAAATCAATGGAACGCTCATTAATATTACAAATAAATTGTTTACTATTTTGATCTTTGAGGGCAAGTGGGAGAACATGAATCTCACCAGCCTATGGTAGAAATGACCAATATATTCCTTCTCTTTACCTTGAATTAATAATTCAGGTAAATCTGCTTGATTGTGAAAGAAGAAATGCCATAAGAATGGCCAAGTTGATTTTGGATCTGTTGTAGCTTTATCATAAGATTTAGTACCGGGTATAGGTGCTTCTACAGCGACAAAATGAAAGCTTAGCCCAGTTCATTAATTTCCCTTATCAAATGGAAGCTCGACAAGTAAAATGTGGGTTCAATGAAGTGAAACTTACCAAAAGTGATTAAAGCTTCAACGTCATTTTGAAATTGTAAAGCCAATGAACTTGCTACCATACTTCCAATATCACTTCCAATTATAATAGCTTTATCAATTCCTAATTTATCTTTATAAAGAGTATGTATATCTTTTGACATTGTTAATTTGTCAAATCCATTTCTAGGTCTATCTGAATCTCCTGCTCCTCTATAGTCAACTGCAATTACCCTAAATCCTAATTCGGAGAAAGGTTGAATTACTTGTCTCCAGCAATACCAAGTTTGAGGAAATCCATGTACCAAAATTAATGTCTTTCCATTCTCATTGGTCTCAGGCTTAATATCGACATAATGAAGTTTTACACCTGGACAAACTTCTCCTTTGCCGTGTAACCATGTTGAGGGTTCTGAAGTAAATGTCCGGACCATTGTAATGTTGAGCTGATTTGATTGTAAATAACCTCACAACTTAAGGCTGCGAGGAAGTGTTGTATGCAAGAAGATAGCTGAAGCGTTCATTTGCTTAGCTCAGCTATAGCATTTTACTCATATCGTAAACAATATCTGGTACAGCGAGCGTCATATGACGTCAAAAAGGCTCACTCCACCAAATCCCGGTATTTATCAAATCTCGACATGCGTCTGACCAGCTTACGATATCATGATGGTGGTTGACCAGGCTACGAGTGTGACTTCAATCCGCCAGAAATGATCTTGCGACCTCCCTCGACGTTGAGTGAAGTGATACTGAAGCATAATCAATGAGGCTTTTAAGTCCAAATTGCTGGATGCCAAGACCGGAGACCGCCGGTAAGTGATGAAAGAGTTCGGTTGACCCACAGGAACCGCCTAATCTCTCTTTCGAGGATTGGGTATTCGAACGGCCGAAGGACAAGTCCACATCCAAGGCTCTGCTGATGTGTATATGCATGCGATGAAATGACCGTCATCTAGTATATGAGGGTTCCCTAAGTGCTTGAAGGGCAAACGCTGGATAGGGAACTCGAAGTCAATTGCAAACACTCTTTGACCAAGAAGAGCAATCTCTAAAACTGCAAGATATTGAACAAGATCGAAATGTACAAAGGAAGGAGAACCAGAAAGTGATGCCTCAAGGGTAACACATCAGATTCGAACGCTTTATAGATGTTTTGACTCTACCCATATCCCTCATGAAAAGCTTTTTTACGCTTGGAATGGGTTTTAAAGATAGTGGAAGAATCGAGATAATTCAGGTGATTGGAGCTGGAAGAAGATGAATGTTAATCTTAAAGATTCCGTGCGCATCATACATACAGGACTCAGTTGCCACCGGACCGGCGAGTGATTAAACCTAGAGGATTTCGATAAATCACAGTTTGAGGACGATAATCTGCTGTGAGAGGAACAATATTGGAATTGTCGCGCATGTATAAATCCATACATCCCGAAAAACAACGGCCATGACCGAATATACTACTGCTTTCAACAGCAGCTACCAGACAAAGACCCGCTCAAAGTATGTCAACTTCCCCTATAAGCCGAAACAAACGGGCTGGTAGATCAACGGGTGGAGAAAATGGCTGCCCACGTGCACTGTGAAAGCTATTTTGGTTCTGTACCGTTCCACATTTCTGGTATGTATCTGCAACCCTTGTTATATCAATTCTAAAGGCTTATACCCTGAGCACTGTCTGCTTGAACCATCCGGAATGGGTAAAAAATGGGTATCATTCGGAGGTATTTGTAAGTCAATTTTTCCGGTTACCATACTTCTGGATACGATTGTTTCGTTGAGTTTTGGCGCCCTTGTCAAGCTATACATATACCAACGTCGAGTAAATTCAACAGACGAGTCTTCACAGTTTCGGATGTAATGTCTTGGATCTGGCAATTGCCGCTGCTCTGCCGCTGCTCTGCCGCTGGATCTCCAATGGTTATGCCCAGAGGTGAAGAGGTGAGGCCCATATGGAATAATTGTATGATGGGTGGCGTGAAACAAGATGAAACGAAGTCCTGTGAGACAAGTTCTCCATTGATTACATCAGTCGATCCTCGTGGCACAATTTGGGTTCCCGACGCGGTCGACGAATCCCACTGGATCATCCGAGACCGAGAGTCTAACGAATCCGGAAGCATTCATGTGTATCGGATATGGAAAAGTAACATTGACGATCAAGATACAGGATTCGGGGTGAGAGACATCTGTCTAAGCCATTGATTATAGGACTCATCTCGTATTGTTCTTTTTATTCGAGGATCAATAAGACATCAGAAACATACCGCCAGGTTGCTAAAAGCGTCAGCCCTTGCCATGTGATACGCGGCTCTGTCCAAAAGATGCGTTATCCAAATGCATGGTACCGTTAAAAAGGGATCGTCTATTTTTGAACGCCTCTCGCATCTTTGTTCTTCCGGCTGATTTGGGGTTCAGCGGACGGAGAGTTTTATCGCATGAATCTTCGACTCGGAGGCTAAGTGCACAGGGATTTCCTTCGCATTGATGACTGGTAAATGTCAATCTAGGCCAATCATCAAGCATATAGTAAAGAAAAGCCAAAAAGAAGAACGCCTCTTCTGTCATTTTTTAGGTAAAAAGAATATGCAGGAGCGAATTGTCACGTAATTTCAATTTCTTTGCTCCACTTTATTATCATCTTACAAGGGATTCGCACTTCTGATTACTGATCAATATTTAGCATTAAGGTCAAATTCGATCCAGCTTCACCATGTATACTCGAATTCTCTGTATGTATGCGTAGCTGCATAGTAATACTGAGACACGGTCTTGTGCAATCTGCGTGAGCTGATTAGAGCCGTAGGTCTATATGGGTTGGTGAACACGAGGTAGGCGCATCCCGTGTCTTAAGTACCTGCTTGGTTCTTCGCTCGTTCACGGTCGTATGAAGGGAAAGAGGAGAGACATGGTTCCAGTTTTCACCCTTTTCTATGAGAGTGGAGGGATCATCGGGGAGAAATTTAGCTGTTTTCGGACAATTTTTATCATTGCATAAAAAAGGGCGTGACAATCATCAGCCGAATTGATTCACTGATCGGGGATTATACCGCATCCTTATTACGAAAGGGTTGAATTTGAGTGAGACAATCGAATAAAACAGCTTTCGTGCTCATAAGCATCCCGTTTCGCTATTCCAAGGTTCAGATTTCAGGTAACTAAGTCTAAAATACGTACAAATTTGTTGATTCCACTGTGCCGGTTGCGGATTTTAGCATAGTAAGGGAGTGGGTACCCGTCATTGCTCCCCGCATAGAGAAGAGGTTCTTTCACGATTTACCCGTTCCATCCTAATTCTCTTGTTCTGCTATCAGCCGGTGCATATATGTTGTGTGGTGGAGTCAATCTTACCGAATAATCGAATGATTGCTGCGCTTCAGTCAAGAATAAACAGAAACATCAAGGCAAGTTCCAAGTGAATCAAATAAATGTTACCGAGGCGAGACATTCGGTAATGATGTGACTCATTGTTATACACTTCATACAACCCTTTTTCCTTAATCGACCATGATCTGCCATTGTTTCAACGCGTTAGGATGAATTTGAAAAAGGGTTGTGCAAGGGCAGATTAATGGTAACAAGCATGTGGTGCCTGCCCCGACAATATTGTATTTCCCGGTTCAAACGCAACGAGACTATTTCGATCGCTCATGCGTTCTGACGTCTACGAAGATTTATAAGGAACAGAAGATGCTATACTCGTTCCCGTCAGCGGTTAAAAGGGATCTGGAACAGTTTGAATAAATACCCAACCCAACTGTTGAATTTCAATCGCCTCTTATACCAATTTGCATGTTGTTTCACCATAATTCTTGTTTGCCTCTTCGTCGCATTGTCAAAACATCTACAAACAAGACATCGTTCGACAACATTAGCGGGTGGGGTACTACAGTCGGAGAAATCTTTCCACGGCTGCTGTATGCTATCGATCCCCTGGCAAGAACGGCGAAACAGTCCTTAGACATTTTGGTCTCACTATCGATCTGGAGGAGTTGCCGATCATATATTCAACGCAATTGCACGACTTCAACAAAAACGGCATCACACGAAGGAGGCAAAGATCTTTCAATAAGTACCCGCCCAACAACTATTTGAGAATATAAGCTATATAATAATCGTCCAGATCGGAATACACTATTTTACCGGTTTCAAGTGTACTCTCTTGTGATTCACCGAAAACCCCCAACAGCATTTCGGTTTCACCAAGTAGTAACTTCTAATCACCGAAGCGATTCAGCACACGAACTATCGGACGGGGAAATCATTGCAATAAGATCATTTTCTAAAATAAAGGACTCACCACTTACACCATAGGGATCCCAAGGAATAGAGAAAACGCTAATTGTGTACCGTCATCGGTCCTTAGTTGTGTCGTAATCCACAGTCAAAAAACGTTGTCAGTTTCTGAATTTCTGGAACCGCAATAATAATAATTGGGAAAGCCGCTTCAAAACACGCAAGGCATTGGAATTTCCGGTCGGACCGTAGCCTCAACATACGTCAATTTGTCTTAGAACTATCAGCTATCACCTGGAGTGATCTTCAGTCGGACTTTACTTACTCTGTATAGTCGTCAGGATAGGTCTTGTCTGTGCCGAATTGCACTCAACCTCAAGATACCGGCTTTGCTACCGAGACACAACCCATAATAGCGGCCGTATACTCATAACATCAGGAGTTTGGCTCGAACAATAAACAGTCCATTGTGATTGGCACTCATAGGCTCTACATGCTAGCCTGAAAATCTGGCATTATATATTATATCCATTTACGATTGTCACCATGTTCACCTCTTCGCAATCGCAGCTTCAACCCATCTTTCCTTTAACCAATCCTTCACCATACTGTGATCATAACTCACCTTCGTCATCGACACAAAATATATACAGAGCTTCTAGCATGTCACAACCATTTGCAACCTCATCTTCAGCTTCTTCCTCGCGATGTGCGAGTCCTTCGACAGCATGGTCTGCCTCTCCAACGATGTCGCCTTCCCCAACCATGTCATATCGTTCTCGAGAATCAACAGCTGAATCATTTGAGATGTCTACCCCTTCAACACCAAGGCGAAGACAAGGCAGTGGATTCTGGACTTCCCTGATGCATCATGGTAAAAATGCGTCGAGAGAGCTTGAACAACAAGAGGATGAGATGATGCAGGTAGACACTGTGGCAGGTGAGTTATATAGCTACTGCAGTCTTTTCTCTAGAACACGAGTGATTGATGTAGCACTGCAACGTAGATTCATTCTCGTTTACCGCTCCACCGTCAAGACCTATCTGCTCCTTGTCAGCCTCATTCCAAGATTCTGAAACCTCTTCTTTGATACCGCCATCCTTTTATCCTGGTCAATCGATCCCCGTGGTGCTTACCTTCGAGCTCGATCGATACTCTTCTTTGCCACATTTTCTAAATCCAACACTATCAATGTCAATGATCGGCACTTTACATCTACCAGGATCTGCTCCACGAACCATAATATGCGTATCCGTGTCTCTATCTGAAGGATTAGCATTATGGGCAAGAGATGCTCAACAAACATATATGACAAATCCACCTCGTCATAGGGAATGTTCAATTGATCCTTCATATGGTTTACCAGGTGGAACATATTCATTACCACTCACAGTTCAAATACCAGCAACACCTCGATTACCACCATCTTTCAGTGTTCGATCATCATCTTTCGCAGTTACTTACGCATTGACAGTAACTCTGTCATGCGATGATCCTGCATTACCCAATACTGGGACCAGATTAGTCTTAACAGATATGGCAAAACCATTCGAAATGATGCCTGAAACTTTACCCACAAGAGCACCTCGATATATACCTCAATCATTCTCAGTCAAAACTGATTTACCAATTCAGTCGACTTTTGCCACCTTAAATCCAAATCATCCTTTGCCTGTTTTATCTAGGCAGAATGCAAAATGGACTATTCATCCTCATATACCGACAACCACTTACTCTCCAACATCGACAATCCCATTCTCGATTTCTCTATCGCCTCCTTCCATCGCGGAATTGCAAAACCAGTTGGATCTACCAGAAGGTTATCAATTGTCTCAACCTACCACTCAGATCTTGATCAGAATAGCGTTGGTCAGAAGGGAACATTGTTCATTATCGATCATCGAACCACTGGATTCGCAAGGGAATGGATTAGTGACTGAAGAAGAGTTAAATTCAAGATGGGGATGGATTGAATCTTCTTCTCAAGACAAAATCAAACTTAGGAATATCGTATTACCTCTCATGCCTAAAGAAGTCCGTACTTGGAATAGTGGAATGTCAACTATGTTGAATGTCGGTCCTTCTATTCACGATCAAGAACAAGGTGTAGGAGTATCTTCGACTTTCCACCTAAACGTCACCTTAGCATTTTTATCACTTACACAAGGATCTCCTTCATTAATGGATTATTTACCAGCTGGCTTCAATGATAAAACTATAGAAGATATAATAATACCAAAATGTGGTGAATTTAGTGAACCATCCTCACCAAATCAAGAAGGATATTTCAATATCTCTAAATTCAAGAAATGTTTCCCTGGAACAGTCAAGACTTTACCACTTCCGATCGTTGTTGGGTCCGTATCGGAGCCTCGAGGTGCAATGCATAATGTAAGATGGAGTGATTTACACCTTTCTAGGAATTCAAGTGGAAGAGAAGTTGGCAGAATGATTCATGGCGAGACACTTTCAATGGAAAATGGTTGGATGGTACCTCCTCCCTCTTATAACGAAGCTATCAAGTCTGCTCCTTACGAATTCAAAATTGACACGAGACAGTTGGACGAAGATTATGAAGATATGGAAATAACCTGTTGAATTAGAGACCAAGTTGATTTAATCATAGAGTCGTCACATCGTCGTCCTCCCTCATCGCTTTAGTATAGAATGTAATATACTCAGTTGTAATCCTTTCGCTTCCATAGACACTTGCCACCATTATCATAATAATTTTCGCATAGATATTGCATGTATGCTGCATTTGACTACGATCAAAATACTGCATCATGATAGCAGTGTAAAATTAAGTCCCAAGATCAATCACGCGGAGATGATGGATTGATTAGCTTTTTCAAATTTTGTTTAGACGGATCAGTAATATTTACCATACGGAAATCGAGACATCAACACAACAGCGACGCAGGTATTCGAATATCATGGTTCAGATAATCGCCGTTTTACCATACGGAAATCAGGAACTCGACGCAACAAGGACACAGCTTTACAACACAAGTGTTAAACTGTCCCACCACATC
Source organism: Kwoniella pini CBS 10737 (assembly GCF_000512605.2). NCBI lineage: Eukaryota > Fungi > Basidiomycota > Tremellomycetes > Tremellales > Cryptococcaceae > Kwoniella > Kwoniella pini. Next base: position 2,074,271 of record NC_091717.1, on the reverse strand, counting down.
ATATTCACTTTTCGTCATACGGAAATCGAGTTCAGGACGCAACAACAACACCACTTGACTCTAATGCAATATTAAAGGGAAAAACAGAAGATTAAGCCACGCTTTGCCGATCACGATTCCAGCACCTGACTGCGCATGAGGTCAGCAGCTGGTGAATCGCGATCAAATGGTGAATTCGCAGCAAAGTGGTCCCAAAACAATGAGCGGAGTTGCAACGATCTCGTATTCTCATTGCGCGGTTGCATTTTTACGTTTCTGTATTTGTATCATGACCGAAGCCAAGGCATTCACTCTATCTGTCTACCCCTCTGACTTTTTTGTAACATCGTTCCGTGATATACTACACACTCAATCTTATTAATTGCTTGACTCCGGGCTGTTTGACAATAAATTCAGTTCACCGAAGCACACGCTTGAACAATGGAGACAAACTCACCACCCAGGTAGTCATCTCTCCACTTGAATTGGTCAACAGTTCAACATGCATAGCCAATGCCGAGTTCCAATCCCTAGCACCGACCGCTGCATACCCACGTATTAGCTAACTTCCTCATCGAATAGCAGTAGAGCTGACTTACCCTTTGATATATTGCTAAGTTGATCTATAGCTTGTTTAGGCACCGTCTCGTTATTCAACCCGTCAAAGAGGATATTTAATCTTCGTTCAGTGTCCTCCACGACTTTCTTCACGTTTGGCTGCAAGGAGGCAACGATATTCAGGTCAGCTTCTGTCATGGCTTGCGTCAGATCGCAGTCCGCTAAGATCAATTAGGCGCTCACAGGAAAATTTTTCTGCTTAACAGCATGTAATTCGTTCGATAAAGTTTCGAAGATGGGTTTTGAAGAGGGTGGAATATGTGATCTATCTCCGGCAGCTGTACACTTAGGTCATCAGCATCTGAACGGTCAGCAAGGGTCGGCCCACACTTACGATGTGAGGACTTCACTGGTGCCACTGGTGGTGGAGGTGGCGGGGTCTGTTGTGGAGCTGGTTGAGGGGGAGAGTTGATCACCTGCGGCAACGACACACCTTGTTGTTGCTGTTGTTGGACAGAAGGACTTCTACCTGGTGGAGGTGGACCTGCCATTCTCGAACCCATTGGTGGGGGAGGAGGTGCTTGTGCATGCTGAGTAGGAGGCGACAGCGCCTGGGGAGGTCTTGATTGTGATGGAGGTCTGAACTGGCCTGCTTGTCCTGCAAGTGAAGAAGGTGATCCTACTCTACCTGGGCCGAGAGGTGAAAGAGCTCTTTGAGGTGGAGGTCCAGCCATCACTCCCGGGGGAGGTCCTCCTCTTACGCCTTGTGGTGGAGGTCTAATCGAGGGCGGAGGGCCTCCGATAGGTCCTGAGCTAGAAGCAGAACGTGGTGGAGGAGGTTGTTGGAATTGCTGGGGAGGCACTTGTTGTGCTGGGGGCGGCGAGATGACTGATCTGGCAGGAGGTGGTCTAGGCCCTCCTTTAGGCGGTGGAGGAAGTACACCGGGTTGGGGGGTTTGACGAGCTGGTGGAGGGGCGAAACCAGCTGGAGATTGAGCTTCGAATGGATTAGGCATGTTGGGGAAAGGAGAAGTTATAGCTGAAGGCTTGTTTTCCTTGTTGACAGTGCTTGTAGGTCGCTTAGGTGCAAGACTAGGCGCATCGTTCCAACCTGGAATATCTCTTCGCTGAGCAGCTGGAATCGGGGGTGGAGTATTTGAGACAGGGCCGTTCGATGCTCCTACTCTAGGTGGGGGAGGGACCACGCCTTGAGAAGCGCCGTAAGGTGGTTGAGGTGCGCCGTAGCCTTGGGCTTGAGGCTCATTGGGTCTATACCCATTCGCGCCGTATCCTGAATGTTGATACCCAGTAGCTGTGGATGGAGCGTAAGGGTTGTTGTCATTGAACGCACCGTACGATTGCTGTTGCTGCTGCTGTTGAGGTAGATTATATTGTCCACCAGAAGGAGCTGGTTGATATGGAGCAGGAGCCGCCAAAGGCTTGTATGCGTTTTGAGCAGAAGCGGTAGGAGCCGCGTAAGGAGCAGCTTGCGACTGACCGTAAGGAGTCGGAGGTTGAACAGCAGTGTAGGGAGCAGCTGATGTAGGAGCCGAGCCGTATGGCCCAGCATTTTGCGACGCGTACGAAGAAGCTGTATTGGGCGCGTACGATGTTGTAATTTGAGACTGTACTTTGGCAGCCCCGAGGGCAGAGTTGACAGAGACGCTTCCATCTTGGACTCCTGCAGCATGGAATAGCCTGTCCCTAGCTTTATCGAGTTCTGCCCCGGCGGCACCGGTGCCTTTGTAGTCGGTTGGAGTCATCTTGACGAATTTGGCTGCTATATCAACGAGACCTTGAGTTGCCAGTAGATCGGCGTATTCGTAGTATCTATCATACAGTCCAGCTAGTTTGTAGGTTCTGGCGCCAGTTTCGGCCGCAACAGCGGATTCAGTGGGGCTGAGCAGATCTTCATCTACGTAACCAGTAGCAGAAGTGAAGACAGCTACTTTTTCAATGAACGATTGGAGGGCTTGAGCATGAGCGGCGTATCGAGTAGTTTCCTTGGCTTCTTCCTCCTCTGACATCTCATCCACCCAGATACTGATGACCTTTTCCAGTTTTCTAGCAGCAAGGAAACACAAAGTAGCATCTTGTCTGGCAATCTTGGCCGATGTTTTAGCTTCTGGACTATCTGATCCTGAAAGAGTTCGCCATCTGAATTGAAGTCTTTGTCCAAGTTGTTCAGCGAGATTGCTGAATTCCGACTCCTTGGCGAAAGTACAAATGACCACAAAAGCAACCTTCCATTCGGACAAGTCGGCATTCTGAACGATATCAATCAAGTCTTCGGTAACAATAGACTGGAACACTCGAAGGAATGGGAGTGAGGCGGTTTGTCGAGCAAAGTATGCTTTTTGGGTAGATTGAAGAAGATCGGGTCCACCTCGGACAGCGAGCAGGAGAGCATCGGCGAAGCGTTCAGAAGCCAGACAGAGGTCAACGGCGGATTTGAAGTCGCCCATTACCAGAGCCTGCGTTATGAGCTTATCGATATTGCTTTCGCCTTGTGGGTAGATCTGGAAGGTGTTCTCCTTAGTCATCACCTCGTCCCGGACTGAAGAAGCTCGACTCCCAATGGTGGCGGCAACAGAAGAATCGATGAACTCGTGGTTTTTATGGGGAACGATGTGATCGAGAGTTGGGTTTTTTAGTGCACCCGATGTCATGGATGAGAAGAAGTCTGCGTCGGCAGCAGCAGGGGTACCGGGGGTATGATCGTCGTCGAAAAGACCCTTGTCCGTTGAACCGGTCGTTGAAGCAGCCTCTGACCCTTTGACACTGGCCGTGTCATCTGCAACCGAGGTAGCTTCTTCTGGTGTTTTCTCAACGGTCGGAGTTTGGAGCTCTGATTCATCTTGTACCTCCGGCTTCGCAGGTGATTCTGCAGGTTCTTCAGTCACAGTCACAGAGGGGAAATTTCCGATAGCGTCTTGTACCTTTCGTGCTACTTCCTCCTTTGAAAAGCCTAACAACTGAACGATTTCGTCACGTGAATTGGCTTTGAAAAGGGTTTGAAGGGCTTTCCAAGCTGCGTCATCTCCACTAGCTTTATCAGAGCAAAATTCGGCGAGTTTCTCCTTTTCACCAGCTGTAGCGTCCAAGGCAGTAGCCCTATCTATAACGCCTTGCTCGGTGGTGATGTTTCGAAGATGGACGACACCGCTTTGATGTTTACCTGAAGCACCTGGAAGATTGGACGTGGTAGCGAGTAGACCACCGAATCCAAAAGTAGCCGACACAGGCCGTCGAAGCCATTTAGGAGTTTGCGTGAGCGAAAGGACGTTGGATGTATCATTGGCTGGCTCTTCCCGACTCAGAGCGCCAAACACGTCATCTGCCGATGCTTCTTCATTGAACTTTTCCGCAGGTTGAGACGATAAGCTGGTGGTTTGAAGGGAGTGAATGGCAATATGACCGTCGAAAGAAGCAGTAGCAAGAAGATCTGGGTTTCGTGGACACCAGGATGTCTGGAATGACCAATCATTACTGGTAGGTAATTCTCCGATGATCTCCCCAGTTTGAGGGTTCCAGCAGAGCGTTCGATTATCTTTACCACATGATAACAACAGATCGGCATCTTGCTTGCACCAAGCGACAGACAGAACTCCTTTGTGATGACCGCTGAGAATCTTTTCGGGAGCACGAGTATTTCTTAAGTCCCACAACATGATGATTGGAGACTCGTCATCTTCGGAAGCAGTGATCAATCTTGTAGCCTGGCTTAGGGTCAGCGACGTCTCCAGCGAGGGTGGACAAAAAGGCGACATACTGATTCAGGGTGCCAACAGACATCACTCATACCTCTTCTTTTACCCATTTGTAATCCAGCAACTCCGCCAATGGCTTCCATTCCCTTTGCGGCACCTCCACCATACTGCAGACTAGCAATTTCCTTACCGGCCTTCACATCCCAAACCGAAGTGAACCCAGATGAAGACGAAGCCGCGAAGATTCGGGCGGTTGTGGGGTTCCACTGAAGTGAAGTGATTTCATTAAGTTTGGTTGATGTTGGGCCTGGAGGGATGGGGGCATTGTTTGGGTTGTTGAGGTCGTAGATATACAGCTGCAGGACAAGAGGGTATCAGCTCAATGTTCAGGAAAGGGTAAAAGGTTTGCTCACCTCGGCATTGATACCACCAGTCAGTATCAAATTCTTTTGGATCTGGTTAAAGTCTAAGCCCCGCACAGGTCCCGTGTGTTTATCATTTTTGAAGATTCGAGCCTCATCGGCGCTACATCCGCATTTGTGTCAGTATTTTCCAGGCTAGCAGGTGATAACTACAACTCACCTTGATCCTGCTAATATCTTCTCTGGGTCAAATAAGTTGACTTCACCAGTCTCCATACCAGCAGCAAGCAAACCTTTCGAATGCGATTCTGTTGGGGCCGACCATGCGAGTCGATTGAATCTACAATGAGAGAACATCAGGTCCAGCCATTATTGGACGAATTACGAGGACATGTGATTCTGAGTGTCGCTGCAGATTCTTCGGGATCATACTCACCGACTGTTAATCGTTATACTAGCCTTAGCGCCCTTTCCCTCTGCACCAAGTCTGAAACTTTCCTCATCTTGGAAGTCGGGCGCCCAGATCTCAAGTTGACTCTCGTTGCTGAAATTCTCATCTAAAGCGCCCGCTACAGCACCAGTCGCTAACAAGGGGGACGAGGAGGATGACTGATCCCAAGCGAATGTTGCTGTTCGTGAGATGTCTTTCAATTTCATGGTGGGTGAGGCGTTGACGCACTGCGCCTGGATATCAATAGGATCAGGAGGGAGATTAGAAGGTGAACTGTTCTATTGATAAGGAAGGGGAGAGAAGCAAGGGTTCGGTATGCGAGATGAGATCGCTTCCAGTTTGAGTGAGAATGAGGTAGAAATGTATAACGTATGGTGTGGATCTGTGATTGAATATGATGGAATGGTTATGACGAGGCGACCTGCAAGACGTGGCGCCGTGCACCGAGATTACAACACGCCTAATCCGATCGAAGCCTTAGGAAAGTTTTAGGCTCGCGGTAGCAAGGTTTTTTGCATTAGGCGCGCCGTCAACCATACTGTTCACACGTGGGAAACTATGATTTTATATTTTTGAAATGTTCAAAGATCGATGATATGTTATATGGCCATGAATCGTTGAACAAGGGTTTAGCAATTGCACCCAGTCGTATTATCCATATACAATGCCAGACCCATTCTTCCAGTCAGAGAAAAAGCGCAAGAGACCGAATCGAGCAGGGCCATCTAGGTCAAATGGAGGTGAAGGTCGACCTTCACCTTATGGCAAAGGGCAAAAATCGAAACCCACCAAACGGGCAGAAAAGGATGAAGACCTTTCGTCGGATGCAGAGGGTGAAAATGGTGGAGGTGATTTAGACGATATGGACTTCAGAGCAGGTCGAGAAGATGTTAATTACAGTGATGAAGAACTGATAGATCGAAATGAGACTGCCGCTGAGAAGCGAGTAAGATTAGCGAAAGGCTATTTGGCCAAAGTAAGGGGTGAAGTTGAAGCTGGTGAGTACAACTATGAATCTTAATGTTTTGTATTTTGAGACTAAATCGAGGTTCTCATGCTGTTAGCCAACGCCAACACCGATTACGATGCTGCAGAGATTGACCGAGAATTGATAGCGTCAAGGTTACAGAAAGATGTTGTAAGTTCAGCAAATCCCTCCTTTCGTCAAAACAACTAACTTATTATTCTTTTGTCTCTTTCAGGCTGAACAATCTGGGAAGATACATCTGTACATCGCTCCCCATGCAGAATCCATCACCACTCGTTTCCTTCCTTCTTCGCCTCATGTCCCGACTTCAGCCGCTCTGACACCGAGATATATATTCGTATCAACCAAACGAGGATCGATTATCAGGTATGCAACTGCAACACTGAAGAAGATCGGGAAACCTTTTGGACAAGCTGTAGGAGATAGTGATGGTCACAAGGGAGAGATTTTATGTATAGCTGCAAGTGAAGATGGGAAATTCGTCGTCACTGGAGGGAGAGACAAAGTTATTGGAGTATGGAATGTTGAAGGGGATGAGCCAGTCTGGGTGACTGGTTTGAGAGGCCATAAGGATGCTGTAACAGTGAGTGGCTTATTCCAATTTGTCAATGCTCATTTACTAACACACCTGGTGCTATATGCTAGTCAATCGCCATACCAGCATTAAATAATCCATCACACCATATTCTCTCGGCTTCATTATCTCGGCATTTAGCTTTACATTCCCTAGCAACCCTCTCAGTGATAGACACATTTTTCGGTCATCAAGATTCTATACCTTCAGTGTCATCTCTGAAACCCACTCTAGCTGTAACAGCAGGCGCAAGGGATAGGACTTGTAGATGGTGGAAAGTTGAAGAAGAGGTCCAGCTGGTTTTCCGAGGAGGTGGAAAGACGAAATCTGATCAAATTGGTTTATTACCTGAAGAGATGAAAGAAAGGCTAGGTGGAGGCTGGACTGAGGGTGTTGACCCGAGTGCAAATCGGAAAGGGAAAGGGAAAGAGTTTGTAGAAGGTAGTATCGACGTAGTCGAGATGCTGGATGACCAACATTTCATTTCGGGTGGTGATTCCGGGTAGGTCATCTTTTCCTTATAATGATTCTTGATGATATAAGAAGCTGACATGTTACCGATTACTAGGTCGATATCGTTATGGCATATCGGGAAGAAAAAACCTATTTTCACTCAAGCTTTCGCTCATGGAATGAGCGATCTAGTCGAGAGCGAAGAATACTCCATAAGCGGGCCTAGATGGATTACCGCATTAGCAGGACTGAGAGGAACCAACTTGTTCGCATCTGGTGAGTTGGTTTTCAGTCTGACAGTATGATCTGGTTAGGTTGCTGATATCCATACGAAGGTTCATACGATGGTCAAATTCGCTTTTGGGCACTCGATCCATCCCTCAAAAACTTCTCAGCAACATCGCTGACAGCTCCAATGAAGGGATTTGTCAATTCGATACAACTTCTGACTTTCCATTCCGAGACTGTGCAGACAGCGTGTTTCCCCAATGTCGGTGAAAATGGAGAGCGTAAGAGTAAGACTGAAATATATCTCGTCGCTGCAGTTGGTCAAGAACCTAGACTGGGCAGGTGGATGAACGACAAGTCCGCTAAAAACGGGATTGCTGTGGGACGAGTGGAACTGAATGAGGAAGGTAGGAGGTTGATGATCTGATCTTGTGCTATGCATGGTAGTCACTTTTGTTATTCGTTATTTCAGATCTATTTCAAGGATGCATGTCGATCATTCCCAGTTTATCCGCTTCTTTTTAGAGTATATAACCCCTAAAAACGCGCCACTTTGTTTCATCTTTTGCGCTACCTCACACGCGTGTATCTTTTGTTACAATAATACACCCCTGAATTAAACAATAACCTTTTTATTATTCGAATAATCAAAAGAACCCATTCATCTTACAAATGAGACTTCATATTGTCAGCATCTTAATCCAGCTACACTATCACGCACACGCTCTTTACAAAATACACTCATTGATATTACTCGTCAGTACTCTCAAGCGACTTTTAAAGCGGAGCACTTCAAGTTCGGAAAAAGACGCTCGGATCCAGCCTTTCCCCAACTGCTGAAACCCTCTCACGAAGAAAGATAGCTCCTTCTCCGGCAGAAGACAGAACATAAGCTGTAGATCAGCCAGCCAGAACTATATAGCGACTTCTCTGATTACTTGAAAAATCATAGGAAGAATCTGTATCTTCAATGAAATTGGTTGTTTAGATACGGAACTCAACTTAAGCAATTTTCACAAAGATCAAAGGCACCCGCCAACAAAACACATTGTATTCTCACCATTCTCCCTGTAACTGCCATATACGACAAGAAAAGAGCAGCTAAAATTGAAAGCTCCTTTCAACCGATTACTGTCCTTTACCGCCATCGCAATCTCAGTCGAATCACTCTGATCAAACTCACTTTTGATTCAGAATATCATTCAGTACTCATTCACACATCTACATCAGAACTTAAAGCCAACGATATACCCTACAATAGGCAAAGGCAAAACGGAAGAAAAGGTAGACTCGCAGGTCGAGACCAGACCACACAATTTCCCATTGCGAACCAACGTTCGATACAATCATCAACGTCAAAATAATTGCTGCGGAACGAAAAGTACCACTTAGGAATTTCCCAAGATGTGCTGCTCTGAAGCAGACTGGAAGCGAGAAGTAGTGCCAGATCATAAATTCGACTTTGTGAATGTCAGAGAATTTCATAAAACGGATATCTGGACTAGAATCAAATATATCTTCAAATATGTTTTCTTGCTCAAATCGATAGCAGTGTACGGATTAGATATATTTACGGCTAGTACGATGATTGTCTCGAATCACGTGAGTGGTGTTGTTTCTGTTGTTTTCACCGATACAAAGCAAGGTTTATCTCGATGGCCGCCAATGATGGACGTCGATGAACAGACGGCTCGGACTGGAACAAGCTATAACAATTTACGATTCAACAATGCTGACTCGTGATTTCGGATTTTTTAGTGGACAAACTCGATCGGCCAGCGATGTGGAGACAACTGTGCAATTGATGTGCAGTTCAAGATCGCAAAATGGGTCTTCGTAGGATGTATTATATTCTCGTTCCTACTGGTGAGTGAAGCAACCATTACATTATGTTGTACCTACACGTCGAATTGGCTAGTCCGCAGCTGCGAAACGCCTAATTGACAATTTGTTCTCTCCATAAGCTCGGTTACGAAACGTGGAAAGCCAAACAAGTGATCGATTCCCGTGATATTTCTTATGCTTTTACGAACTTGATGGCAAACGATTACTATTCTTTCCGTGAGCCTCTCTGTCGAAATGACTGCTGTCCTTCTCTCGTTCATGTGCGGACCATTCGCTGATCGTTGAGATCTTTCAACATTAGGTGCATATGACAACTTTTGCTTGTTCTGTCATATCGAAGGATCGACGAAAAAGAAAGATGACTTCGCTTTCTTCATTTTCTTCACCTTTAAAGGTATGTTTCCCATCTTGTTGAGATCTGTAGATGCGGTCAATCTGACAAGTCGTGGACATAGGATGGAAACGACTCCTCTTGGCTGATGGACCACGTCAATCGATAAATGCTCTCGTGCTTTACTCCTTCGCCTATGCCAATGGATTCCAGACAAGCGATATACCTGCTTATTGGGATAATTCAGCTGTCACTGCCATGTTGCTGTTTGCGATGATTGCCACCGTCTTGATTTTTGCTGGTTCCCTGTTGCTGCTTATTGTGGCTGCTGTGTTTTATGTGCCACTTCTATGCTATATTCAAGGGAATCTAAAGGTACGCTTTATCGACCGAATAGATGAGCGGACGCAGGCTAATACGGCCCTGACTGTTGTAGGAATATGTCTGTCACAAAGTGGACAAACGAATCTCTGAACTAATAAAGAAAAAACAGAGGCAAAGAATCGCACGAAATGCCGCTCTGGAGAAGAAAATGGCTCAAGGTGGACTCAAGAACGCCAAGGGAGAAGTATTGGATACAACGATGCCTCAACCCACTTTACCACAAATCAGACTTGAAGACGATGATAGTGGAAGGCTAGAAAAAGCGCGTAGAAAAGCTGAAAGAAGTGGTTCCGAGACGCCTGGGTTGAGCCAAAGAGGCCCTTACGAATATCCGCCTGCTGCAGCAAGCTACAGTACCGACTACGGAAGGTGCGTTTCTATGGGTCGTGATCCATAGCGATCTCGATTATCGATGCTAACATACGTTACAGTTCAACAAATCTACTCGGAAACGCTGCTCCACTAGGTATATCATACCCTCCACCAGCCCTTTCTCAGATGACAAGCAATAACTATGATAGACCTTTTTCGCCCTCTTTCCCCACTTCAAGGTCAAACTCAGATTTGACACAACCACCTTCTCTGCCACCTTCAAGGAGTCATTCAAATTTATCACAACCTTCTTTCCCACCTTCTAGATCTTACTCTGATTTGTCGTCATCACAACCTCTACAGAATGGTAGGATATCCCCATTTAACAATGATGGCTATACACGGAATTCTTATGGTAGTGGGCATAGTGGTGGACTGCCATATGACGAGTCATATTATTCAACTGCCAATGCTGGTTATGATATGAGTCAAAATAATCATAGTCATGCTCCTTATACCCAAGGGCAAAATCATGGTTGGTAGACGCTTCTGACAATGTGTTGTTTTTTCGGGATATCTGCGTATTTGTATTATATGTATAATATTGACTTGCTTTGCATCATCGCTACGATAAGCACATATCGGCAGATCACGACAGCTTAGGCGCGCCTGATACCCCCATACAAGGAATGCTCAGAACCCGCCTGCCTAAAAGAGCGAGTCAATCGGCAGGGACCGAGCGATTTGTTGAGCTAACGTTTTTGGTGGAATTGCTTAAAATGTTTCAAATATTCAACATTGAAATAGTGTAATCCCATATATACTATAATTCATAGAGATAACATCCATATCGACTCTTGCTTCGCAGTCTGTTGAATCTCTGAGGGCGTTATAGCATCTTTAGAAAAGATCATCAATAGTGATATCCCGGCAGATTTGACAAAATGTCATCTCCTACTCCCGAATCAATCCAATCCTTGATACTTCAAACTCTCTCTACGTCAAATACCATCCCTGACTCCCGAGAATTATCTATCGATGGCCAAACTCTGAATACATCCGAGGATCAGAATGCGATCAGAGGTGTATTGGATAGTCTGCAGAGGAAAGAGGTGAGTCGAAAGAGTCGCTTCTTTTAGCGTCAAGGGTGCATTTCGACAATGCCAATGTGAAACGATATAAGAGTGATTTGCTTCGATGAGACGAAGGTGAAGGGAGGTGTCATAGGAGTAAGCCGTGCGAATGGAGAAAAGATTCAATCGCAAGGCCAGGAAACGCATTGCGTTTATGCGCCCATACACCTGCGTCCCTTTGCGCTTCTATCATCTACCTGCTTGTAATCGTAATCTTGCTGACTACTACTACTTCGCGCAGATGGTAGAATACAAACAAATCACTGCTACATCTTTCACACTCACAGAAGAAGGTCAATTGATAAATGAGAAAGGATCACATGAAATTAGGGTATGGCAAGTATTACCTGTCAAAGGTCAAGGTGAACCAATCACTGTACCGGATTTACAGGTAAGTCAAGTTAACTCGCATCTATGAATAGCTCATGAAACTGTGCTAATCATATGACTATCCTAGAAACTCGTCGGAGCGGACGTAGCCAAGATAGGACAATCAAATGCTTTCAAGAAAAAATGGATATCAAAAGATGGACCAGGTTTCGTCAGGGCAGTCGAACAACCTCCAAAGGATGAGACCGCTGAACAGCTGAAAGAAATTTCGAGTACGGGTAATTTGAAGATAGCTGGAAGTGAGAATGCGATAAAAGAACTACAAAAGAGGAAATTGATTTTACCTAAAAAACATATACATTACTCCGTTACGAAAGGTCCTCAATTCTCAACAGAAGTCAAACAATTAGAAACTGATTTGACGGTTGAAATGCTTCAATCTGGTGCATGGAAAGAATCCTCTTTCAAAACCTATAACTTTGCTGCAGCTGGTCAACCCACAGATGGAGGCGCTTTACATCCGCTATTGAAGGTCAGAGAGGAATTCAGGAATATCTTCTTTGATATGGGGTATGTCGCAATTTCTTTTCCAATTACCTACTCGCTACAATTCATTCCAAACAGCAGTACCTAATATTATCAACGTTGTACAGGTTCACCGAAATGCCTACCAATCAATTTGTTGAATCTGCTTTCTGGAACTTCGATGCAATGTTCGTACCCCAACAACATCCAGCAAGAGAGGTGCAGGACACTTTCTACGTGAAAAGTAAGTCGCATAACTTTGAATTCTGTCTCATGAGAATATCAGTCAGGTGCGATGGCGAGGTCTAACCTGTCCTTTTGCTCTTAGGCCCCGTCAAAGCTCTTCAACCTGATCCCGAATACTACGAGCGAGTACGAAAAATACATGAAGAAGGGGGATATGGATCGATAGGATACCGAGCGCCCTTCTCTAGGGAGGAAAGTGAAAAACTGTTACTAAGGACTCATACTACCGCTGTGTCGACTGCTATGTTGTATGAATTGGCAAATCAACCAGGAGGCTTCAAGCCTGCTAAGATGTATAGTATCGATCGGGTCTTCAGGTAAGTTGAAGTCACTCTGCCATTCGACTTTTGATCACGGCACGCAACATGGCAGATGCTTAATCACTCGTTTTATCTCAGAAACGAGGCAATGGATGCTACTCATTTAGCTGAATTCCATCAAGTCGAAGGTGTGGTGGCTGATTACAACATCACTTTGGGGCACTTGATTGGTAAGTACAGTGGCTGCTCTTTTTCCCTGCCGAAATCGTTCGAAACCCATAATTCTAACGTTAAACACCTCGACAGCTTTCATGCAAGAATTCTTCGCGAAGACCGGTAACCACAAGTTGAGGTTCAAACCTGCATACAACCCTTATACCGAAGTGAGTTCCGAGGCATACCAAGATTGCCATGTCTCTGCTGATGAGTGCGCCGTAGCCAAGTATGGAAGTCTTTTCATGGCACGAAGGTTTAGGTAAATGGATTGAGATCGCCAATGTGAGTTCTTCGTTCGCTATGCTACTCAAGCGACATTCTCTCTTGGCTGACATTCCATGCACAGTCCGGTATCTTCCGACCTGAGATGTTAGAGCCAATGGGTCTACCCAAAGGAGTCCGAGTGTTGGGTTGGGGAATGTCATTAGAAAGACCAACTATGATTAAATACAAAATAGGAGACATCAGAACATTGGTTGGGCACAAGACTGATTTAGATCAAGTCAAGAAGAGAGCCGCGGTCAGATTAGAAAAAGGAGATGATTAGAATAATCAGTATCAACGCGGGGGCTGCGGAGACAATATTGGGGTAGACGCGACCGAGAAGCTTTTCAAGAGATACAGAAAGGTCCAGGTCTTGCAAAGGTATGACAGGAACGGAGGCTAGTATGAGAGTTACTTGACCTTTTACAAGTATGATATACAGGGACGTACTAGTCTGCCCAAAGCATGCATATAGGTAGATAGATGATTTTCACATGGTTCAGGAAAATGTCTTAGAGCCAATTTACTTGTGATCAGAAAGATGCTAATGGCTGGTTTGATTATTGGGACTTGATATTCAGGTGCATAACGCTATAAACCTTATTAGGCTGTAACCCTGAGTTTTGATTGAATCCGTTACTGATCCAGTAATCTTGTCATAGATTTCCTGATTTTTAGCGCGTTTTTTACCCAACTTTAAATCGAAGAATAGCAACGTAAGTTTGTAACTCATCACCTTTGCCTCAGGAATCCAGAATGTCAGAGTGCGCGGTTTTATCATGGTTATAGTGATCTGAGACACGATCTTCAGTAATATCAATTCAAGAAAGTGTAAACAAAGAGTCATTTGAGGGAAAAGCCAAGATCGGAGAAGAGGGTCTCAGAATGGACGTGATGAGTTGAATCTTATTGATTTATACGCCTCCCTTTTCCTCGCCTCTGAAAGAGTATACTGCTCGTCAGTACATTGTAATCGATTCATCATTCGGTAAATTGTCTGATTAGACAAGATAGAGAAGATTACAGATTTACGAATAGATAGCAAAATCTCATTACTTTGACACAATCCATGAGACCTGGAAAGAAAATCTCTAGTGGAGATAGATCAGCATCATCAAATTCACTATCAGGAATTGCTTAAGCAACAATCGCGATCAACAGCCAGTCATTAGTACCACTTTGGCTATAGCTTACACACACTATCCGACTCACTCATGCCGTTAACGACAATAACGATGTTTGCCATGCCTCATTTAAATAAACGGTTGATGCTCCGTACGGGGTTTATATCAATCTCAATAATACTTCTGATTCTCTTAGCACCGGGTTTAACATCATACGACGATAACAGTGAATCAGAAACAGCAGATCGTCCTTCAAGTAGTCCGTATATAGATAGCGGTGAAGTTAATGGGTGGAACTGGGATGCCAACCAAGAGAAACGGTTTAATAGTATTGGAAATCATAAGACCAATACGAAAAGTGGATGGTCATCCAGAACAAAGACGAAATTAAAAGATATTATTAATGGAAGGAAATGGAAAGACGCTCAAGCGGCTTTATATGGAAGGGATGGCTACGAGAGTGTAAGCGATGCGGTAGGAAAGGATGGTTGGGTAAATCTAGAAAAGGATCTGATTGTGACGAGATACGAAGGAGGTGAGTCATCGTCATGGAGTTCGAGAGCTTTGGGGTCTATCCCCAGAATACCTTGCCGATGTAGCCTTGACCTCACAATGTTGCCAATTGCTTACAACGATACATCATGATAGGTACACCGGGATACCAAGTGTTCTCCAATCTATACTTGGTGAACTCTGTGCTTACATCGGTAGTACCAAGTAAGAATCGATTAGTGATATCCGATGAAAGTATGGAAAACGAAATTCAAATGGATATGGAGATGCAAGAACATCTTTCTGAAGAAACCTCTCATTCCAGGAAATTCCCGGATGTGAAGTATATCATGTCGAGCGAGAAAAGAGGTGTAGGCGCCGGTGAAGACAGGTGGAAAGTAGTCGATCAAGATGTTGGCAGAGAGGAGATTGGAAGGAAGGGGTTCAGATTGGGTGGAGTAACAGTAAGCTCTCATCCCGTCTCTCCTATCTGGCATGGGATGGGAAGCGGAAGTCTGACTCAGTGAGTATATAGTACATCTTCAATGACCCTCCTGGACCAGATGGCTATCTCGGTAAGTTCGCTTTCGCTTCTCTCTACTTTACGGATATGGCTGAGCATCATCGGCCCTTTAGTTTACTTCAGGTGTGTTGTGCATCACAGTTGTGGACACTGTCCCTGAAAACGAAAATCAAACTGATGATCTTGTCGTTCCCAGACACTTCGTCCTCGAAGCATTTTTGGGCGCAACAAGGGTACTTGCTTCAACCTTATCCGGATCAACTGTGATACCGACACCTAAGAGAGTTTGGTTTCCCCGTTCTACATCTGAACCAAGTTGGAGAGATGATAGAGGTGAAAGTGCGTTCAAATATTCACCTGTTTGTATTAAAGACGATGTGACAGCTGAGACCCGTCAATAGATGCCTGGTTTCTGGCTCATGCGTTGCCAGCTGCTACTATCGAAGATAAAAACGGATGGGATGACAAGAGTACTGCTGGATTACCCATCTTACTGGAAAAAGTGGTGATCATCGATCGATGTAAGCTAAATATGCCCTTCCCATAATATCTCGTTTGATCGGGCTGAGACGCGGATGCGATAGGGGCAGCACATTCCTCAGGTGGTGAAGTTGGGAAATGGGGTAAAGTGAGTCGACACGTTGGGTGAAAACTCGATATTCTTTTGTCCTTTTTATACTGATGATTTGGGTAGATGAACGCCCTCATTCCGTCGTTGCCAGCTGTGAAAACGTTCTGGGAGCCCTTCCGCTCCAACGTGATACGCTCTCTAGGCGTAGATGGACACTCCGAAATCGGTTCTAGGGGATTACCAGTCATAGTGTATGTCGATCGACAAGTAAGTCTAGCCTGCGCTGTATGTAAGAAAGGAACAGGACTACGAAGCTCATGTTTTTATTTTTTTTGGAAACTCGCAGAAGGAAAGCCCAAAGTTGAAGCAATCCGATCATAATGCTCTTGTAGAGGGCTTAATGAGCTTAACGAATATTGCAGAAGTCCATGTAGCTAGAATTGCCGCCATGAGCAAAGCTCGTCAGGTAGAACTTATGGGCAGGGCACAGGTGATCGTCTCATTACATGGTGATGAACTTTTCACTTCGCTCTGGATGCCTCAACGTGAAAATTCATTAGTAATTGAACTGTTCGAAGAAGGGGGCTTTGTCCGTAAGTCTCTCTGAAAGGTATCATCCCCATAAAACTCCAAGCTGATCAGGGCACAACTAGGTGACTTCGAATTATTGGCTAGTGGATTGAACCACAAATACGTGGCTATTTCAGGTGATCAAATCCTAATTGAAGAAAAATGGAGAGAGACAGGATCGACTAAAGGGCCAGAAAGAGATAATGTGAGTACCAAAATGGCCGATTGTTAGAGTCAAATCAAGATAGTAAAACTGACGAAAGTACATGAATTGTGATAGGGGGAGATCAGTATAAATACAGAATTAATCATCAGAACTATAGAAGAAACGTTAAATATCAATTCAATCGCTGACGATTAGGCCTGACGACTAAATATCATTCTTGGGCTTTTTGTTATCCTTACACCATCATTTGTATCTATATTTGCACATGTAGAATAATATCATAATCAATCTACGTCAAGATCGACTGTTGAGAGCTTCGGGCAAGGTATCATCAAATCGTATCCGATTGTGCAAGTCGGATTGAATCGGTCACTGCAACTGTTCTTGAGTGTCGCCGTGACTGAACCAACATAGACGCGTTTTCTGTCGACCTAAAGGCAAAGCGATACTGGCTTGTGAGTATCTCATGGAGATATACGGATAACATATATATTACACATTATATACCGAACACTTCCAACCCCATTACAGCTGCTTTACCTAATTTATCGTGTATACTTAAAACAGGTACCAACGTATAATTACACTTTAGCATTGACAAGAAAGTCGTCACTGCAAAGTAAGGACGATCAGTTTTCAGTCACTTCATGCAGCAGCGGTCAAGGGGATACTGACGTTCACGTTCGACTCCATCTAGATGATATATCCGCATCGTTACAGCATTATCGAATAATCTTGAGGTCGACGTAATAGTCGATACACTCGACAAGTCATTCATATCTTGAAAGCAACCACATCAATAGAGAGCAGTGAAATCTTAGATGTGATGACTCACCTCTCACGCATATTCCTCCCCTTGAACCTTGGTTTAAGCCTGAAGCATGGTATGCTTCCCAGCGTATACCGTGCTCTTGACCCGCTTCATAGACTGGCTGTAAATCCTCATCTTCGTCATCATCGAGCACTGCGCTCGCGGATAATGGGTCGACCCCTTTTCGACCTGAATGTAAATTGACTTGATATTCAATCAAAGCTGACTTAGGTAATTCTTTGGCTTGCACGAAAATGACTGGAGTTCGAGAATCGCCATTCTAGAGGGAAAACACCAGTGCCGGTCAGCATTCTACATACCTCAAGCTCCAACGACGACCCTGACTTCTTGCAGGGAGTCCAGATCTTGAAATGTCGTCCATTAGGGTCGACTTACTCTCTCAATCCACAGATCCCACGCTTTCATTACTATCTTCAATCCATTGGTACATGAATCCATCTCATTCGTTAAGAGGGGTGTCGCCCACCAAGCCGTACAACTTTCAATCCATCCTTCCCACCCACCACCTGTGTAGTTCTTGCTCCGCAAAACATCGGCTATTCTGCCTACATGCTGTAATGCCAACACAGCTTGGTGGGAGTATGGTGAACCTCTAAGTGGTGGCAGTGGCAAAGTCAAAGACGGAGGCAGAAGAGGTATTTGACCTGCTAAGTGAACCCGGTTATTTACCTGGATCAGAAATAGTCAGTTAGCCTACTTTGGCTTCCCAAGTGAAAGAACGCAGAATTCCAATAAGGAGATCACACTCACCATGACTGCTTGACTATAAGGTCCTATATTAGCAGGAGCCCAGTAACTTAGGCCTTGAACATGTAACGCATTTCTGTTTCCTATAAACTTGGCTTCTTCGCCTTCCTTTGTGTGTTTTGAGTCGAAGAAGGGTGCATCGTCAAAACCAACAATTTCAACACGTACTCTCGCCCCCGACAAAGGGACTGCGACTGTCGCTCTAGAAGGAGGCGAAGTGCCGAAATATGACTTGTACACCTCGTTTGCAGGTAAGAAGAGGGCCATAGAAGATAGGAGGAGGGTTATGTGGACGGTATGGAGAGGTAGAGACAGATTATTTGATTCGAGGGTTTCTACCAATCATCAAGTAAGCATTGTCTTGAGCATTTCGGGAGAAGCTAGTCAATTGGGAGGCAGACAGCTCACGGGATATCGCATCGAGACATCTTCTCAGCTCCTGTGCAACATCTTCCCCCTTTATAGATGTGCCACTCATGCTGGCAGAAAACCACCTTCCTTTCCTTGAAACCCTCACTTGTCTCGCATTCATGCCAACCGGGTCCATGATCATACTATGATTCTGTTGATGCAAGCGCACCTGTGGACTGATTTGCAGCTGATCAAAACCGATATGACTTCCTAGTTCTCCCAAGAGGTCTTTGTGTTTGTCATCTAACCCTTCTTCATCTCTCTGGTCTTGATCGAGCCCTAGCATTTGTCGTAACTCCTTGACAGAAGGCTTTGTCCATCCTGCCTTTGCTTCCAATTCCGCATCTTCAATCTTCAGATATGCCACAGGATACGGTTCCGGATCCGTGATGATCGTTTGACATTTGTTCAGTTTCACCTTATGTGAGAACAGTGGGGTTGATAACGTGAATGTCTCATATTCGCCTCCTTCTCCTGCTGGATGGGACCCATAGCGAGCTTCCTATTCCATTGTCCCTACGCATCAGCTCTGTTCGTTACAGCCAATTTGTACGTCGTTTCGGGATCACTCGTGACAAAGGGACTTGTGTTCTGCCTGACGAAGAGACAAATTTACCAATTTCCGCAATAAAGGCATTATCTCTCCAAGTCTTTTACCAACGACATCCGTACCCAATCCGACTCCAGCTACTTTCATGAGCACAATATCCATATCGCAGCTTAACATCCGGTCCAGTAGTGGCAATTGTTGTGATTGCCATAAGTAGGCTAGAGACACCAAACTCAACCGAGAACAAACATGCTCTATACGAAGTCTTTGGTACGTTGAGAGGATCGCTCCTGAAGATAAAGCTGTAGCTTCGGGATGACGCTCCTATACCACGCCATGTCGCAAATCAGGTCGGCATTCAAGTGAAGAAAGGAATTTGAGGTAGATAATCTGACATACCATCACATCCTTGAGCAGTTTCGTCAGATCCTCGGTCTCGTCTCCTTCTTGTCCCGAGCCTTCTCCTCCCTTCAATCTGCTGCCATATTCGGGTCCCCTTGAGACCGCTTTACCCTTGATAACTCTGGTATACAGAGGAAGGTCCATTGACTTCGCAATAAGGTGTATCAGATTCGTGCCGACACTTTGATACAGATGAGAGTCGAGCTCGTCTACAAAAGAAGGTTCATAGGTTAAAGGACGATCGACAAATGAGAACCTCCTTCTCACTGTGTGTACAAGGATTGAACTGACCTACTCCAGGCTCAGGGGTCAGGGTTGCTAGAGCTACGATTTCATGGCCGTTCGCGACACAGTGCATAAGGTTAAAACAACTATCTTTTCCACCTGATACTAGTCCAATCACTTTATGTTTTATACCCGGAAGGGCGGATTGAAGTGGGTCCGACATGATGGCTGAAGGAATTGCTGGATTTTGTATTTTCGGTATCTGAGGATGTATCAAGACTACTGATACAGAATCAGGTGCCTCTTGGTGAAAATATCAGGTGTACGTGAAATATAAGTAACACAATGATATAACGATAAAAAGATGAAAAAAATGGGAAATAATGTAGAGTAGTAATTGTTATTTATGGGGACTCCACAATGTGACCTGTTTTAGAGAGAAGTGACGGAGATTGGTGATATATCCGTTTCACATTGTAACTCGACTACTTTAAAATGTACTCTTAGTTTAATTAGTTAGTCAACCTCTGTTAATCTACTCGTATTTCATCGACTTATTCTTACTCATTGAATGAAAAACCCTTCTCATTATTCCGTGCTGGTCTTCCATTCATGAGGACTAATAGCACCAGTCACCTGATTAATTAATCCCTTGAACGCTTACAGAGGAACAAGCACCGCTTCCTTCATTCTGCGCGTGGTTGATTCAATTATTCCCTCTCCCTCTCTCTCTCACCTGGAATTAAATTTGCCCAACTCCAAGATGACCAACACCACTTCAACACCCTCTTCATCCACCCAATGGCATACTATCTCTCCTCATACTCGACCGCTCACCCTCACAGTTCTCGAACTAACTCCATTAGCATTAACCCTGTCTTTATCACTCACTCCTCCTGCGCCTCACGCTCATACTGCCATCCCTCATCTGGTTCACAACAACCATCATACTCATGCTCAATCCCCATCTCACTCAAAATCTAAGAAAAGATTTAATACCACACCAAGGGGGAAAAGGCCAGTGGGCGAGAGTGAAGACGAAGATGAAGACCATAATTTAGATTATTCAGCATTAGTGGAAACTTCTTCCTTCAAAGACTTGCTTTCACACGGAGTAGTAGTTAGCGTCAACGGTCAAGCTTGGTCAAGAATATACGCCCATGTAAGCGAGGATGAGGATGAGGATGCTCATCACGGCGATCCGGAATTAGAATGGGAAGATGAAGACGCAACAAATACTGCTGTGGTAATAAGTGAAGAAGGTATAGAAGAAGGATCGATAACTAGGAGACGGCCACGTAAACCCCATTCCGCATCTTCTGCCCAGTCAGCCAACAACAAAGAGCTTGTCCTCGGCAATTCCAATGTAGGCTCCAGGAGGAAAAGTGGCAAGGAAAAGATGGATAAAGATAGAGCGGTAGTGGTTGTTTATGGCTTGAGTCCTGGTAAGGAATACGAAGTTGAATTGAGAGTCGTAGGACTGTTTAGTCAAGAAGGAGGAGAGGGAATGGGTAAGTCAGCCTTGAATATGGTATAGCATGGAATGGTTATTAAGCTGATGCACGACATCCGGTTATAGTCTCAACAAGCGTACTGATACCACCATCGCCAACGCCCAATTCTGGCTTACACCCACGCTCAAGGGCTAACTCGCTTCGCTCACGGTCCCGTCCTCGGTCACGATCAAATTCGCTGACTGGAGCATCGCCTGGCCATTCTCTCAACACCGGATCCTTGTCGCACACCCGTTCCTCAGATGCGATTGCGACTCTGGACTCTCTCGCATCGAATGATACCCTTTCACCGGAGTCCGCTACGATCATTCCCACTCCAGTACTGAACGCAGTAGATACCCAGACCGCTCAGCTGAGACATTTGATTGCCACAGCTCATGCAGAAAAGGATCACCTGCAAACCCAGATCAAAGAAGCCCGTCGTACATCCCAGAGACAAGAAGCGGCTCTGAAAGCAGAGATAGAAAATGTCAAAAAAGCAATTGAAAAAGCTGGATCTATGGATTTACGATCCAAACAAAAGGCCTTAGCAACTCAGGAACAGGTGAAACAAGCCTGGAATGGGGCTGAATCGGCCGAGAAAGAAGCAAATGACGTTGAAATGGGTTTAGATACTCTTGAATCGAAATTGGAGGCTTTAAGGATTGAGGTGGATGCTTTCCAGCATGACTGGCAAGCCATGCAAAGCCGCGAAGAGGAATTAAAGGACAAAGATAAAAAGTCAAGGTCAGACGAAGACAAGAAGTTGAACGAGATATTGAGTAAAATCGACAAGTTGAAGCTCAAGAAACAGAAAAGAGAATCGGAAAGGTCGGAATTGGAGAAGAGATTAGAAGACCTTGAACAACAGAAAACTGAAGCAGAAAGCAGGAATAACGAAGAGAGGAATAATAGAAAGAACGCTGCTAGTTATTACGCAGCCGGCTATGGTCAACATGATCAACATCATCACGCCCAACATGGGAATTTAGGCGTAGGCACCGGACAAGGAGGACAAAGGAGTCTGAGTGCTCATCCTTCACTCAGTAATCTGAACGGACACTATGCTGCTGGGCCTGCTTACCGACCCAGAGGGAACAACATACAAGGATATCAACCTCGTTTCCCGTCTGCAGGATCCACTCTTACGGGGCATCATCGTCCAAACCCGACACAACCTTCCCCGACGCATCCAAACAACTTTTACAGCATACAACTTCCTACCAATCAAGCAAACTCCAGCACCTCGCCTGCGTTCCGGCCACCTGTGCCGCACCCGAAGACAGTACCCTCAAGATCGACTTCAGGATCTACTCCGTCTGGTACTTCCGGTCAGAGCGGAAGTGGTGCAGGAGTCAATGCAGCTGCTTTACCATTCCATCCTACTGGTTTCTCTCCCTCACCTTCCCTCGAACATGCAAATACGTCAACACATCATACCACCATGATGCCACCTCAGCTGCAACACAGAATCTACCTGCCAAATGTCAGACCTAGACCCACGCCCAATTTCCATCCACCACCAAGCGTCTTAGCAGAACAGGCGCAAGCTCAAGCTCAGAAATCAAATAGTTCTAGCGGATCGGGCAATTCCCCAGCATTACCCATTGCACAGACGGGACAGCCAGAAGGCGGTAGATCCCCTAATACCTCACCACCAGCCTTTCCACCACTGCCTGCTTCAAGCAATACTAGCAAACCACCAGTAGGAACTGCAGCAACCGGACCAAGCTTAGCATCAATCATTACTCGTGCGGTACTTAGTCCGACGTCCCACTTGGCGCAACAGAGCCAAGCCGCGAATTTGGGAAATGTAGCATCGAGTGTACTGAAACATCCTTCAGCACTATCTGGAGAGCATGTAGACTTGTCAGGTGGGGTCAGCAGGAAGAACTCGACCTCGACCTCGACCTCTACTCCGCCTTCTTCAGCTAGAGCATCTACCAATAGTGCGACTACAGGGGCATCAACGACAGGTGAATTCCCACCGTTGAGTCCGACTTGGCCTATCCGTAGAGAAGGTACCCCGCCAGTGGCAAACATCTGGGGGAAAGATGGACAAAGAGAAAGAGAAAGGGATACATCAGTAGGGAATGCTATTTTGAGGAAGCCTGAGCGAAGCGGGAGTGGTTATATGGAATAAAAGGGCGGGTCACTCTGTGTACACCATGAGAAGCAGAATATCAGTACAGAGAGACTCAATATCTTAATAGCGGAGGCGTCTAATTCTCTGGGCTCATTGATGTACCAATTTATCTTGAGATCTCCCGTGATTTTAGATGGCATGTATTTCGTACCATAGGAAATAACCATCACAACTGCTCAAGCTCATCGAGATGGCTGCTCTCCGATATATACCGTATGGAGTGATCATGCGCAGCGTCTTTTGCATGGTTGCTCCAACTGGTACATATAATCGATAGGCTATTGGGGACTACAACCCTTGTCATGAAGATGTACAAAAAAAAAGATTGTTCGATGCTCACAATATTCAGAGCCGCATGACTCATCTCACAGCCGCGACTCCGTTTGATAGTATATCAACGATGAGTTGTAGAACCCTTACAATTCGTGCACGCTTAGTGTCCGGCCCTTGCAAGTTGTGACCGCTGTATATTGCAATCGAATGGCTGGATTGTTATGCCCTGCGGTCTGTTGTCGAGATCTGGTTGTCATGACCGACGGCTATGTAACAATCTTCTTATTTGTCTACCTTTGGCTTTTGTCTATCAGTGACCTCCAATATCATCTTTGACGACATCAATCCATCACTTCAAATCGCAGTCAGCATCTCCAAATGCATACGAAGAAAATTGCGCTCATCACAGGTTGCTCAGATCCTACTTCTCTGGGTGCAGCTTTAGCTCTCGACTTGCTCGCCAGGGGTTGGAAGGTGTATGCCCCTGCGATAGATGTCGAAACAATGTCAGCTTTGGCCAAAGCGGGGTGTAGCGTATGTCTTTATCTCTTCTTGCCGAAATACTCTCTGACTCTTCCCAGGTCTTGCCCCTCGATGTGACAAACGAGGATCATATCCAAGGGTCCGCACGCACCATAGGCACCAAACTAGATTTGCTGATCAACAACGTGAGCAATTCAAAACGCAGGCGCACACTGATGTCCGTATACTAAGGCAGCAGTCGAAGGTCTTGGTCCGTTGCTCGACACCGACCCCTCTCAACTTCACGAGATGTACCGAATCAATATGTTTGGTCCACTACGATTGATTCAAGTTCTTTCAAACGCTTTGATCGGCTCTCGCGGATGTGTGGTCAACATCGGAAGTGTAGGGGTGTATGGCTTACCTTTCCACGGAGCCTACGCAAGTAGTAAGGCGAGCAATTCCAATCAATTCTTCCCCCATTGATGGAGACTGAGGCGTTGCCGCAGGCCGCTTTCCAAGTTCTAAGTGATGTGTTGAGACGCGAAACTGCTCCTCTTGGTCTTCGAGTAATCACAGTTGAACTCGGTAAGTGCGGATTCCACGTTGGACGACTCAAGATGCTGAGACCTCAGCGTAGCCATGGTAATGACCGCTATGTTACGAGGAGAGAATCCCTACCGCGCCGATCTTCCAGAAGCTCAGCGCTCTCCGCACTTCTCACGTTGGTATTCGACTATCGCCCCACGTTATCGGAATGATCTCGTCGAACTAAGCAAGAAAGCTATGCCCGCTTCTAAGGCGGCGAAGCAGATCATCGATGCCATTGACAATGAAGGGAGTCTGAAGATCTGGATCGGAACCATGGCTTGGATTTTCAGATGGATGTGGCCATACTTGTCGACAGCCAGACAGGACAAGATTAATCGAGATCTGCTCCACGTGAATATGTTGAAGACGAAGGCGGACTGAATCACACTGAGAGCAGTAGCCAGTTGACGAACGCATGTAATCCATCTCACCGCTTTACTTGATGTCGGTCTTGCATTCAAACATACCGTGTGTCGCAGATCGTTTTCATAACGAGCCATAAAAATTTACGCAAACACAATTTACCGCGAGTTGTTGATGGGAGCGAACCTGAATTGCCAAAATTTGCTGATCAAACAGATAGTCGCTTTTAGGGCAAGTACTCGTCGTAGGAAGAAGCATGAGACGTGTTAATTGTCATTTTGGGCGGTGTCTTGGCTGTCGCATTTGGGGTATATTCTGATCGATGAAGATGTTCCAGGAATACACAGCGACAATGGTCACAACAAATCCATATGAGATCCCGATAGTCCACAAATTTGACCTCATGAAGCTATAGTCAATGCTACCGTGAAGGTCTCCCAGACAGCAAGACGCGCTGAGTGCGAGCTGACAGATGTTTTCGGATCGGCAAAAGCAAAACCGGAGCCAAGATTGTGAGGAAAGATTTCCAGGGGCGCCACAACATAGGTTGATCGCACGCATAAGGGGGGGGCACCCACATAAAAGGCAGTAACGGATAGGTGATAGCGACATCTTCGCGGCAGAGATTGCATTAGTCTGTTGGATGGGCAGGCTACCGCCAGCACTGCTTCAGCTGAGTGATGCGCTTGTGAGATTCATGCTATGATGGGCGTCCAGAGGAATGACATGCGATGGTTGCAGCTGGTATACAGGGCGACAGAGATTGATTACAAAAGACGTCTTATTCACCTAGGTAGGTCAAGATTGTTTCATGATGCAAACTAAATGACTGAATCTCAAGAAGTGGTGGAATGGTAGAGTTGGATGATCGATTATTCGGACAACGCGATTTTTTCGAAGAATTTCAACTCTCTAACTTGCCATGACAAGACAGAAGAAGTCATCCTCTCCATGCATATGATGCATATAAATTTGAAACTTTGCATAGGGCTAGCTAGAAGCTAGTTGAACTACCTTGTACCTTTAAAGTATCAAGCCCATGTTCATACATGCTCTCAACCGCATTGTTAAACATTTCAATCTCAATTCCTTCCCATTCCTCCTGTATATGTTCCTATAACTGATCTTGACTTGTTGCCTTTGGTAACCTATCTCCAACTCAGTTTTTCAGTATGTTTCAGACGTTCTCAGCTGGATTCAGGTCAGAAGAAGCTGCTGGATGATTAGAGGTTGGTGAATTGTGTGATTTTTTAAGCTTTTGGATATGGA
Source organism: Kwoniella pini CBS 10737 (assembly GCF_000512605.2). Classification (NCBI taxonomy): domain Eukaryota; kingdom Fungi; phylum Basidiomycota; class Tremellomycetes; order Tremellales; family Cryptococcaceae; genus Kwoniella; species Kwoniella pini. The sequence goes on along the minus strand of NC_091717.1, from coordinate 2,047,912 downwards.
GCATGATGCCCTTGGATCCATCCTCAACTATCATCATATATTGTCCTTTTTCAGCTGAATTACGGATATGTTTATAGAAGTCAGATCTGTCAAATCAAATCATTGATGCGTGATAAAACAAGTAAAATGCAAGAGAAGTCCAATTGGATAAAAGATGGTTAACTGTACAGTGATACAAACGAGGCACATGTCCAATAGCGGCGTCATCCGCGAGGGCAATGTGGCAATAGATCACAATTTTGACACTCCCCCTTGATCTAATCACCTTTCAATACCAAGTAAAAGTCCAAGTCTTTCTAAGGTATCTGGAGGTAATGACTTTGTCAACAAATCTCCTTAAGTTCTTTTGGGATGGTACATGTGTAATTGAGATGGTGTTATCATTTACCTTCTCTCTGACAAAGTAATTTTGCATGGCAATATGTTCAGCCCTCTCATGACTTACAAGCAAGCGAGATGGCACCAAAAGTTGTAAAGTTGGAAGCAATCTTGACCAAGTTCAACTTGAAGGTCTTCAAGCAATGATCTTAACCAAATTGCTTGTCTTGCTGCATCAGCTGATGCCATGTATTCAGCTTCAGCTGTTTATAAAGCCACAGTTGGTTGTCTTCTAGATTTCCAAGCTACTACACCACCATAAACTTTGAATATGTAACCAGTTGTAGATCTTCTGGTGTCTACGTCTCCACCCCAATCTGCATCCACATATCCTAATGCAACTCTTTTACTTGAGTCTGAACAAGAAGTTAGAGTTAAATCTGAAGTACCTCTGATATATCTTAAACAATGTTTTGCAGCTTGCCAATGAGAAGTATTCCATTTGCTAATATATCTTGATAAGACACTTGCTGCATGAGATAAGTCTGGTCTTGAAATTGTGGAGACATATAAGATTGAACCAACTAATTGAGGATATGGAAGATGGCGTGCTTGTTCATGTTCATCATCTGTTGCAGGAATGGGTTTGAATGTTGGAGGAAGGGGATTCTTTGATGGATTACAGTGTGACATGTCAAATTTATCTAATAATGCTTCTAAGTAATGTTCTTGAGAGATGTGAAGCTTTTTTTCTTTTCTATCTCTATGTATATTGAAACCAAGGAAGTAATTTACAGGACCAGAGTCAGAACATTCAAATTTGTTGTGTAAGTCCGTCCTTCTTAAATTTATCTAAGGCTGATCTTGAATTACAGGCAATAAGTTGATCATCCACATGAACAGATAACATGAGTAACTCCCCCTCACGCCCTCTGACATATAAGCAAGAGTCAGCTCTAGTTGGTGTCAAACCTTGTGACTTGAGCCAAGTGTCTAATTCTTTTGTTGAAACATCTTGGTGATTGTTTAAGTCCATATAATGATTTTTTAAGTAACAAAACTTTATTTGCAGGAATGTCGCTTCCTTCAGGTGGCTCTAAGTAGATTGTTTCTTCTAACTCCCCCTTGAGAAAGGCTGCAATAATATCAACTTGATCACATTTTAAGTCCATGTGATTGACTAATGACAAAAATACTCTATATGAATCTTTACGAGCTACACCAGCATATAATGCATTATAGTCTAAACCAGCAATTTGAGCAAAACCTTTGGCAACCCATCTAGCTTTAAATTTTGATGGTTGACCAGTTTCCCCATCAATCTTTCTAGAGTAAACCCATTTTGCTCTAAGTGTACGCATTGTATCAGTTCTATTGACAACTTCCCATACTTTATATTTGCTCATCTTTTCTAACTCATCTTTCATGGCTAAGTTCCATTGTTGCTGATCACCAGATGATAAAGCTTCCTTATACGTTTGAGGAACTAAAGTTGACATGGCTGCCATGGCAATAGCATAATTACCCCAAGTATCAGCATCATCTGTGATAGCTAATGGATCTATTGATTCTTGAGTGGTGTCAACTTGATCATCTGTGACATTTTCTTGACTTGTGTCAATTAAATCAATAGGATCAGGTGAATTTGAGCGATTTTGAGTTTCAACTCTTGATAATAATCTAAGTAGTTGGCGAGGAGAGTTTGGAAGTTGTTGTTGAATTGGATTTGACACCTTTGGCACATTCGACACCTCATTTATTTCTGGCAATAATGACAATTCTGGTGAATGTGTTGATGATTTTTCAATTGTTTGACATCAAAAAAAGTGACCGCTCTCAACACTATATCTTCCTTGTTGTGTACCACATCTCTTGTAATTTTTGATTTCTCATCTTGGATATCAAATATTCTATAGTCACAAGTACTATGCTCATTGGCATAACCGATGAATTTACCTTCTTTATATCTGGGTTCTAATTTGTTTGTATTTTGATGATCTCTAAAGAAGATTTTCTCACCACAACTTCTAAGTCTGTCAAACTTGAGCTTCTTGCCAAAGCATCTCTCAAATGGAATAGCTTTATCTCTCCCAGTTGGAGCACAATTTCTACAAAATGCTGTATAAAATGGCAGCTTCAGCCCAAAATGATGGTGGAAGATTCGTTTCTGCCAATAAAGTTCTGACACCATTGAGTATTGTTAAATGAACTCGTTCTACTCTTTCATTATGAGCATGAGCACCAGGGGCAGCTGTTGTATGTATGATTTCTTTGTCTAAGAAGTATTTCTTGGCTAAGTTTGACATAAACTCTCCCCATGGATCAGATCTTATTTGTTTAACTTTGAATTGCTCTAATTGATTCTCTGCCATTGCTATGTAGTTTTTAAGTCCTAAAAACGCTTCTGATTTTGATTTAAGTAGTGTCAAATGAATTCTTCTAGTGTAATCATCATAAACAGCGAGAAAGTATTGATTTCCATGTCTAGAAGGTGTTCTAGCTGGTTGCCAAAGGTCAATATGGATTAACTCAAGTGGTTTAGTTGCTCTAGTAGAATTTTTCAGCTTGTTGCTTGGTGGGAAGTTGTCCAGTCGTGCCCTTGACACAGTGTTCATATCGGAATGGAATTCAGCTCATCAGGTGAAATATTTATAAGTTTGTCTCTGCCTAGATTTCCATTTCTTGCTGACTTTATGACATCTCTAACTTTTAAATGACCTAGTCTAGTGTGCCACGTATTTAGAGACTCAGTGGAGGTATGAAAAGTGGCATTGATGAGTTGACTTGCCTTGAGATTATCAAGACCATGTTTGAAAGGTGCAGTAGCAAGAATTTGGTTTGTTTTGGTGTTTTTGAGCGATTCACTGCAACAGGCATGGGCGAGATCGAACGAGAAAAAGATTGTGTTCATCGGTAGAGGTCTACCTCGCAGCAATGCAGAATGTAGAGCTTGAAGCCCGAAAAAGTGATAACAGCAACACCAATGTTCAAGCTCATATGTCAAAATGAGCAAGTAAGAATCAGGGTGCTGAACAACAGGGCCACAAAGCGCCTGAATGTCTGGCGACTATGTTCTGATAGATCGAAATATGTTGGGCAGGGCATCTGTGCATTCGGCGCTGGCAGGACTTGGGTTTGGAACTGCAGTGTCACACAAACCCCTAGCTCCAGTCTTCGCCTGCTCGCCATTGCGCGGGACGCCTAAAACGATAGGAAAGATGAGGACACACCAGTGCAAGGAGTTCATCCAGACTGCCGAAGCTCAACGAGGCCTGGTTGAGGGATATTGGGGATAAGGAGACGTGCAGATCAGCCTTGGACGGTTATATTGGCAAATTTATAGAATCCTTTGGACAATCGCTCCAGCTCTTACTCAGAATACAAACCGCAGGAAACACAGGGGACAAGTATGATCAATCTTTTATCCGATAGTGTTGCATGCGTTGCATGGTCGTCCCAAGGGACTTTGGTACCGGGTCACGATGAGAAAAGATACAGCGCTCTAGCGAAGACGAGGTCCAATTACAGACTGGTTCCTCCTAATCGCTGACCGCCACCCCATCGATGACGGACTGCAGCGACTGGATCGGTGGCTGCGGTAGCAGTGCTTCTTGCTTCCGGAGTGAATGATTTGTAACCGGTGCGCTGAGCAGGCGGCTGTCCAAACAGACGGCAAAACCAGATCGGCGGAGCGAGAGGATTTGGCCGACGAAGGTGAGTCGGGGCGAATGTGGGAAGGTATGTCGCGATGAACCACCTGCATGGACAAGCAACATGTAAGCGAACACAAGAAGAAAGAATCAAGTCGCGACATGAGACGGATCAGAATGCCGTCAGTGTATCGAGTACCAGGCAGCTCGCGACGGACGGTGCTTGCGCAGTTATGATTAATGGCAGGGGGAAATATCGACAATGCAGCTTACCATAAATGACCAGACAGCAAACCTAGGACTCCACCCAATGCCTTCATTGGACCACCGGTGAGAAGATCTAGCACTATGAGAGCCGGGGGATAAACTGCGTGTCGAAACATCAGAGTGATCAGCGATAAAGCTCGAAATGGAAGCCGAAGGCGACCTTGGTCATAGGAATGACGGTATGGCGTTGAAAGGCAGTCAGTCAGACTTACGGCTCGTTGGTATGGTAAGAAGCCCAAAAATCGAAACTTTCAATGTGGGATTTGCTCGGCACCATACGTAAGTCTGAGCATGTAGCAAGGGACGAAAGAGGAATGGCAGGCCGACTAAGCTGTTGAAGATCTGATTGATGACCATAGGAATTATCAGTGCAGGAATCATAGCGAGCCGACGAAACCATATACTTACAGTGATGAACAAGCCCAACATGATGTGAAGCCACGCGTATTCGGCCGTGTTATTTCGACTACCATTAAGACAGCAAATTAGGGTAAACATGTTAACATTCATTTCATCGGACTTACTACACGTCCCGCTCCATGGCAGAAGAATTGCGATAGATTAGGAAAAAGTCGTATAACAGCGGGAAACCTGAACCTGTTTACGATCAAATGGATCAGCATCGAATCAGCTTGTATGGTCAAGTTGTTCTAGCCATCTGCGAACAGAACCGATATCTGGATCACACACCTCCAAAGAAGAACGACGTTATAGGTCGCCATATCTATGTGAATGACCATGTTGTCAGTCATGTATCGCACCCGAGTGAGGAAGGAGATGTTGTCATCCTCACCTCGAAACGTCCAATGACTTTCGGCCAGACCAGAGCAACCTAGCGGGTCGGTGGTCAGCGTATGACACGACATCGATATACAATTACCAGCGTACCATGGCGGGTGATACTATTCCCAGGAGACATGGGCTAGAGGCGAGTCACATCATCTCTCAGTATCATTACGCTAAGCTTATGAGATAGCCGACAAGCAAAAAGCTGCCTTTTGCTCATTCCTGTGGCGTAAGTAGACAATGTGCCATCACTCACAATGTGACTACAGCAGTCGCAATCAATAATGATCTGGTCACTGGCGGAACCGCGTTAAACACGGAAGCGAAATCAGCCATAATGCGGGAGGGCCTCGAAGATGTGATACTACAGCTGGTGATCGATGCAGAGGATAGGATTGAGATGATCAATATAATGATGAAATCAACGAAGGATGTAAGAATCAGCGTCATATGCTTCTGAGGGTGAGCGTTGTCACTTTAAGCTATATCACGTGACCTAAGCATCCCCCCTAGTACAACCATTGACGATCGTGCCGAAGTCGAATCCTTCATACTATACAACACATATATCGGCACAGTAGCTGTCCATTGACGCTGCTGACTTGTGTTCAAGTCACTAGCCTTGGGAAAATATGATCGACGTGGAACGCCCGTCAGAATACGAACGTTTGGATAGTGAGGAGAGCGAGATTCCTCACGAGTTCCGCCATTTGCGTAATCTCAGATCGCCTTTCGCTTGCCGCGCTCCGTCAGAAGGCTGGGAAGCTATGGATGGAGATGATGTGACAAGATCACCTGTGGAATACACGCTGATATTTCCCGTTGATCTCAAGCAAAGTCAAGTGAGGTGATGTTCAGTTTACGCGCACAAGGCAGTCATTGCATTTATACGCCTTCAGATGAAACCTAACGGTTTTCGTGACAGGTGCTATTGGGTCTCAAACGGCGGGGCATGGGATACAATCTGTAAGGTTTGTTCACCTGGATCATCGTGAGAGCTGACTCACACAGAAGCCAGATATAATGGTTTTGGTGGGAAAGTGGAGAAAGGAGAAACCGTCTGGGAAGGTGCGATCCGCGAGCTTCAGGTAGGTTTAGAGCCCGGAATTCTGGCTGTCGTGATAGACTGAAATTGTCTTGTTGATCTCAGGAAGAAACTGGGCTCATCGCCAATGACGATGATTTTTATTACAAAGGTTGTCTGTACAGCTCGCGACCTCTTTCACCACCACCCTCGACCGAGACCTGTATCATCAAAATACATTTTTTCGCATGCGTAGCTTGGAGAGGTCAAGCTGTCACGTAAGCAAATGCGTCTGGCTCGAAATTCAATAACTATGTTTGATTGACAGTTGGTCATAGAACCGAAGAAATGATACCTGAATGGTTCCCTTTGCCTTCACTTGATTCACCGGAACTGCATCGTATTCCTGTAGATCAAATGGTAAGTACCCTTCTGACGAACCCTAGTCGCTGTACTTCCTACTAAGTAGCTTCGCCAGTGGCCCGAGGCTTCTTTCTATCTCTTGCCGATACTTGACTCCATTCTGCACAACAAACGATCGGATATATTTTTGTCCCGCATCAATTATCGGTTCATTCGCGAGTTAGATGTTCCCAATAACCTGCCAGCTATCGAGGGGAACACGATTCGGAAGTCGAGGCCGAGTCAGCACAATGACGATCTGGCAGAAAGGCTGTGTAGTTGGTGGATGTCTCTGTCGCCAATGTCTCTGTCGCCGTTTGCCGACAGCCGCATGTTGTGATTATTGCTGTCGAAGCGGAGTAGCAGGATAGAGGTCTGCAAGGAATATAGTATCGAAATGCATATTTATATCACGCTCTACAATTCTTATTTTTATTGAGACCACATTTGCTCTTCTGCCATTACTTCTATGCATACAAGCTGAAATTGATGACATCAGTAAACACCTTTGTTATATTGAGTTAATCAAGGTCGCTCACTCGTCATCGTCGGCTTCGTTCTGGAAACTAGCTCCACCTTCTTGGGCTTGCCCACTCTCAGGGAACTGACTGTCAGCGCTACCCAATATAGGCTTTTACTCACCTTGAAGTTGTTACCAAACGACCTTGATTGCTGAAGAGTGGTACTGAACATCTCATATCGTCGGATGTCAGCGTCAGAGACGGATCGTCGAGCGAATCGCATGGCCTAAAAGGGAATTAGTATGTCTCCAATTGGGCACCACGGCATTTCGCTTACCTCTTCGAAGTGATCACTGAGAGCATTCTTTCAGATCAGCAATTGCCACCGCCCATGGTATGGATTGACACTTACACAGTGATAGCAGGGACCTCGTCTTCGTCATTATCGGCATCCATCAAGTCAACATCACCACCCTCGGCTTCAGCCTTATCCCTTCTTTCCCGCTCCTTTCTAACGTCAACCTCAATACTAGCTCGGATCGCAAGCTTAGCAGCACGTTGACAAATTTCCGTAAGATCCGCACCGGAGAACCCGGCAGTGCTCTTGGCAAGGAAGTTGAGATCGACTCCAGGGTCGATAGGAGACTTTCGTAGGGTGGCTTTGAGGATAGACAATCGGGAAGTTTCGTCCGGCAGAGGGATGTAAATAAGCTGTAAAGATGTCATCAGAAACAATGCCGTTGTCTACCCAATGGGAGAACGACGTACTTGATCGAGTCGCCCAGGTCTCAGGAGAGCAGAATCGATCTGATCCGGTCGGTCTGTTGACAAGCATCAGTTTTCAGTTCGCTGTACTGCAAAACCGAACTCACTGGTTGCTCCGATGATGAACACGTCTGCTAGATTGTCAGCTTTATTTTCATCGACAGCCGACAGCACTCACTCTTTTTGGCATTCATACCATCCATCTCGGTCTGAGAAAGGGAGTCAGCTCACGCTACATCACGCTTGAAAATTGACTTACCAAAATCTGGTTCAACACCCGGTCACTTGCCCCACCACCGTCGCCACCGGACCCACCTCTCGATTTAGCGATGGAGTCCAACTCATCAAAGAACATGACACATGGCGCAGCAGCTCGAGCTTTGTCGAAAACATCTCGCACATTCGCCTCAGATTCTCCGAACCACATAGTGAGAAGCTCAGGACCCTTGATAGAGATGAAGTTGGCTTGGCATTCATTGGCAATTCTGTAAGTCAATCAGGATCAGCGATTGAAAGACAAAACATTTCGCAATTAAACACTCACGCCTTAGCCAAAAGGGTTTTACCGGTACCAGGGGGACCGTAGAAAAGGACACCTTTGGATGGAGACATACCATACTTGAGGAATTTTTCGGGGTGCTCCACAGGATATTGAACGGTCTCTTGCAATTCTCGCTTGACTTTGTCCAAACCTCCAATGTCGTCCCAAGTAGTGGTAGGGATCTCAACGACAGTCTCTCTAAGTGCAGATGGGTTGTTGACACCAAGAGCGAATCGGAAGTTCTCCATTGTGACACCGAGAGAGTCAAGAACCTCGGCATCGATGGTTTCTTCATCGAGATCTATCAAGTCCATCTTCTCTCTGATCTGTTGCATAGCTGCTTCGGAACAGAGAGATGCCATATCAGCCCCAACATAACCGTGAGTATCGGCAGCAATTTGTTCGAGATCGACATCATCGGCGAGTTTCATGTTCTTGGTGTGGATTCTAAGAATTTCAAGTCGACCAGTGGGGTCGGGGATACCGATATCAACCTCTCGATCGAATCGTCCAAATCGACGAAGGGCAGGATCAATAGAGTTCGGTCGGTTGGTAGCAGCCATCACAACAACGTTGGATCGAGCTTTGAGTCCATCCATAAGGGTAAGAAGTTGCGAAACGACTCGTCTTTCTACTTCACCTTGAGCCTTTTCTCGTTTAGGAGCAATTGAATCGATCTCATCGATGAAGATGATGGAAGGACTGTTCTTCTCGGCTTCCTCAAAAGCTTTTCTAAGGTTGGATTCGGATTCACCAGCCATCTTGGACATGATCTCGGGACCGTTTATAAGGAAGAAGAAAGCACCGGTCTCGTTGGCAACAGCACGGGCCATGAGAGTCTTCCCGGTACCAGGGGGACCGAACATAAGGATACCTCTAGGAGGTTTAATACCGATGGCTTTGAATAGTTGTGGGTGTCGCAAAGGAAGCTCGACAAGTTCTCGGATCTGAGGATATAAGTTAGTACAATATGCAAAAAAATTTGGCCGCTTGACACCTACTTGAGCAAGTTGTTTCCTGCAGCCACCAAGATCGTCGTATCCTACATCATTGAGGTTTGCTTCCTCAGCTTCCCGGTCAATTGGGTCACCTTCAGTGTGGATAACCTGAAACAATGCGGAGTATGAGCTGACGAGAATAAAATTTGCGAGGTAAGACGGTAAAACATACGGTGTCAGAAGCGACAATCTAGCATGCGTAATGAGTCAGCTCAGATCCAACCTTCGCACGTTCTTCGACTGAACTCACGCAGTAAGGCGATGGATCAACTTCCACGACCTTGAAATCTACAGTTCTCATACCACCTCGAACTTGGAAAACGTCACCTAAGGGGAGTTCAGATGATCAGCAGAAGGTTGTAGATTTAAACTGACGGACGTACCTTTTCGGACGGGTCGGTAAGCTTCAAGGAAATATGGCCGAAGGTATACGTCAAAGAGGTTACCGGAGAGACCTAACAGATGGCACACTTAAGTATACATTCGGTAAAATCCTCGTCGGGGCGACATACCTTCTATCGAGTCGGCGAAGGGAAGCACGTGTATTCTTTTACCATATTTGATGTCATTGGCAGGAGAGACGTGAACAAGATCGGCAAGCTTGACCGCGCAATTGCCTCGAGCGACTATATGTGCGAGAAAATCAATGAGTTTTGCCACCGATGTCTAGTTACCTCTACATAAGGACGAAGGGCTCACCTTTATTCATAGCAATCTTGCCCTCTTCGATGTCATCTTGACTCAAACATATAAGAACGGTATCTCTTCTTCGCTTTCCTCGGACTGAACGACGTGTCAGCGCAGCTTATCAAAATAAGGTCTAAGTATTCTCACCGATGATGGTATCTCCACTACGAAGAGAACGTGAATTAGCGTCTTGTAAGTTGGCTCAGCTCATTGTGAACGGATTACCTACCGGAAGAGTCCAAGTGTCTCCATGGTATTAGGATGAAGTATGGCCACACTGTTGTCTTCTTGAGGACTCTCGTCGACCATAAGTCTGTTTGGACTACAAGAATCGCAATGAATCAGCTTGAATATGAGGTAGTGGCAAGCACGCTAGATCCGGACTCACGATCGCTTTTGCCTCAAGATGGCGGTAGCGGTGGAGTCATCGGTGACAGCCTATCAGTCAGTGGTGATGAGCATACGGGGCAACAGTCATAGTGTTTATGATCGAAGTGGTAGAAGAAGATGACAGAGGTATACCAGCTTACTTTAGAGGGATCGTCAGCCATGTTGTGTGATAAGGCGGGAGGCGCTAATTGTTATAAGTTGAAATTAAGATCGGTGAAAATGACCTCCTGGGGAACGATCTAAGAGGTACTAGTAATGATAAAGGTGAAAGTAGAGTTAATGAATTGGATGAATAGATAATAAGGTGAATGGTAGGTGGGATGATGGTGGTATCGCGTAGAATCAAGAGTAACACGATGACGATTACGAAGCCAAGCTTAAATGACACCCCCAGTATATCACAAATCATCCCTTAATCGAGTATACCACTTACACCGACCATTATATGATTGAAACCTAGATTCCTGCGAGCAACTCAACATATGTGGTGGTCATGTACATGTACGCATGCTCCAGAGGTAGCTTGATAGACGTGGATCGGAGACTATGCATACTGCATGGATCTGGAAGGGAACGTAACGTCACTAGCAGTATTCCTGACCGATCTCAAGAGGTGGCAGAATCAGTCCTTCCTACGAGTTGGTACTCGAATGAGCAGGTAGTCCGGTAGTCACACGACCTGAGCTTCGCTGTCGAAGGCAGTACGCACATATTGTAAAGAGCTTGATACCATGCTGCAAATGATCAATCTCCACAATACAGTTCAATGCATAAGACTATGAACTACAATATGGAAAAGGGGGTTTTATAAGGACAGGAGACAAGGGCTTGCAGCCGACGTTGGCGAGATCAATGGACCGCTCTAGCTGGATGGGATAGTACCAGAGATTGAGGTGACAACGCTCAAGAGGGATGGTCCACCACACATCTCAGCAAGGTTACCGGAACAAGCCATGAAAGCAGCTGAGCTATCTTGCAAAGCACCTCCCCCATTGGAGAACGAGTTTCCACAGTAACACTCGGAGGAATATTCAGTACCTGAGATTGTGTAACCTAAAGCAGCACAACCGTTTGCACATGATTCAATAGTATTAGAGGGGTCGCTCCAAAGGGTGTAGGTGAGTGCTCGACCGGTGGTTCCTTCGGCAACAACGCCATATGTAGTCCATCCAGTAGGAAGGTTGATGGTGGCGGGTTGAAGATCTGGGTTGATGAAGATGTTAAGAGCATTGGGTCCACCACAGATCTCGGTGGAATCACCGGCACATGGCATAACACATTGGCCAGAGACGAGAGCATTAGCAATCTAGGTCGAGATATCAGCAGATTCCCGTCAGAACTGAGGGGTGGAACCAAAAACTTACATCGTCTTGCGTTCCGCAATAACACTCGTCACCATACTCGACTCCTGCGACAGCATAGCCGTAGTTTCCGCACAACGATGTGCATTGTTCGATGGTCATGTTCGAGCTTGAGGTTTGGACTTTGGCAAGTAGACGTCCCGAGACTTCCTGAACACACCCACCAGCAGTGAAACCATTGTAGGAGACTGAGCTAGTAGCAGATGGAGAAGCGGAGCCTGTGGCAGTGGCAGACCCAGATCCAGTTCCCGGACCTGCTGTAGCGGTCCCAGCATCAGCTGACGAGCTGGCTGAAGCGCTGGCTGAAGCAGCACTGTCAGCAACTGAAGAGGAAGAGGCGGGGCTTGCGACGGCAGAAGCGGCGGAAGAAACGGCGGGGCTTGCGACGGAAGAAGCGGCGGGGCTTGCAACCGAAGATACTGAGGAGGACGCAGGGGAAGCCATTGGGGAAACCGATGAGCTGACGACGGCGGAGGAAACGACCGAGGCAATTGAAGGTGAAGCGGAGGAAACCACTGGCGCGACTGAGACTGAAGCTGATGAGGCAGCAGGGGCAGATGAAGCAGCTGTGCTAGCACTGGCTGAAGCGGAGGAAACCACTGGCGCGACTGAGGCTGCAGCTGATGAGGCAGCAGGGGCAGATGAAGCAGCTGTGCTAGCACTGGCTGAAGAGGAGACCACGGCGGCCGAGGAGGCAACAGAGGACTTGCTTGCAGAAGCGCTAGCGGAGGCAACGGAGCTGACGACAGAGGTGGCTGAAGACTTGGAAGCAGCGGCGGAAGCTGAGCTAAGAGGGGCGGAGCTGGCTGCTTTGGAGGTGGAAGCGGAAGCAGCAGCTGTGGTGGTGACCTTAGCAGTGCTAGTAGCTTGAGAAGCAGTAGCAGTCCAAGGGTTGGAGCACCCATGTTGGTAAACACTGGTAGCTTTAGCACCGGATGCGGTTGTCTTTTGACCGAACTGTAAGGCACCCAATCAGCATTTGCACGCCCGTTCCTCGTCTGTACGTCTGAACTTACCTTGCTGACTAAAGATGAAACTTGGTTCCAGTCCATGTTAGGAGGAGGATGAAGCCCGTAAGTGTCGAGGTACCAGGCTTTGACGTAGTCAACAGAGAACCCGCCCCAGGAGTAACCAGTCCAGGTAGTCCAGTCGAAATCCTTGCAGGAAGACCAAGAGGCGGTAGAGGTGGCGGCCGCAGTGGTAATGACAGTAGTGGGAGCCTTGGAAGCGGAGACTGATGAAGCGACTGAAGCTTTGGCTGAAGAGGCAGTGACCGAAGAAGCAATCGAAGCTTTGGCTGAAGAGGAAGCAACAACAGATGTGGAGGTCTTGACAGCTGAAGATACAGCAGCAGAAGAAGTCACAGCGTTCGAGCTACCACAAGAAGTACCGATGAGTCCAAGAAGACACCATCTTTTGTCAAGATTCTCTTGGTTTTGAACGACAGGCGCAGCAGAGGCACCTTGAGCAGCCATGAAGGCGATAACGGGAATGAGGGCTTCAACTCGCATTGTAGATAGTAGAGATTGGTCGGGTAGAAGAAGTAAAAGGGGGAGGTCGGAGAGAGAGGGTTGGGCGGTGAGAGCTGGGAGTTTGAGGGTTTGTAGGATGAGCGTTGGTTATGTGCGCTGGGGACTCGAAATTGAGGATGAAAAAAAGAAAAGTCATTTCGAATTTTGCGCGAAGCACCGATATATATATAGAATTCCGAGTATCGACTACACTAACATGTTCTTTGGTACACTTTTCCCACTTCGGCGATTGCTTTTTGCAGGGCGATCTCATAGACGCCAAAATGTCTCAAAGCAATCAACCTGGATTCTTTTCAATAGTCGGTTTATTCGCATGCTAGGTTACGATTGAGCTGAATGCGTCTCAGTGACCCTAAAGTAAATGATGATCACCTCAAGCCACCAATTTGACTTTGAGCCGGATGCACCGTGTGCGACGTACGTGGACCCTTTGAAAAGGATAGTCACGCAAAGGGAATGAGACACGGGTGACTACGGTGCTACTAACCGTAAATTATGACTACTACAAGTGAGACAAATCGTGGCGAAAGAACACTCGGCGACGCCCAGTTACTACATTCGGCCGTAATTGACTGCTTCAACAGCAATAATTACGGCATTGCCTTCCGGTTTCCCTAAGCCATTCCGATCGGGATTATTGTAGAAAATTTGTCGTCGAGTCCGTCCTTACTCGTCCAAACGGTCGCTATTTGAGTTATCAAGCGTCCACACTTTTCAAGCAGGAATATCCTTTGACGAGACGAGACCCAGTGCCTGCTAACTGACTCACTGCCTTCATTTAGCGCAGACCCGTGTCATACGCAATACATGCTTATTGTCCCTACTACAGTGTCTCAGATAGGTACAGATACAGACCTATTCATCTTCCTGTCAAAACGCTTATCTACAGAATCACCATGCGGAGACGCTAGATCAGCCCAAGGGTAGATTCTACGAGCTTTCGGTCTAACATCCGCGCTAAAAGCAGATGAACGGTTAGTTGCAGCAATCTATGATGTGACAATCTTACACACAACCTACATAACTTCTTCTTCATCGACTGGAGCAGACCAAAACCCCCCGGACAACTGGAGCATGGTTTTTCGAAAACGGGTTCTGAAGATGATAAACAGGAAACAAGCTGCCGAAATCTAATCGTGAAGCCCTAACTCAGTCCAGGAACATGAGCAGCCGGAAGTTCACGCACCATTGAATAGATCAATTGACCAATCAATTGTAAAATCCAAAATAATATTTGGCTACCCGATTGGCCTAAGGCAGTGACCGAGAATGTCGACGGCCCTAAAAGCAGGAGATCAATCTTTGTGATCTACGACAGAAAAACGTGACTCACCCGAAAAGAGAGACAGGGAACCAAACGGATTCCACTGAGCTGAAAGTTTGAACCGTTTTTCAACAAGGTCCAACGAACGACTCAAAGAGTTCTCCAGACGGTCTTGTTTGTTGATGAGTAGTTCGGCCTGGCCGGCTGCCCTATACATGTTTTCGGTGATTTCCGCTTGTACCCAGCTGAGGTTGTAAGACATATCCATAGTTGCGGCCAGAGCTTGGCGTAGCTGCATGAAACCCTTATCCAGAACCTCTAGCTCCTGATAAAGTCACTCACTCAGCATGGCTCTGGTTGAGACGAAGACGACACGCACTTGGTTGGCTGAATTCGTCCATTGCTGCATGCTGCCCCACAGCTCTTGTAATGAAGACTGACAATCAGCGATGCACATGTCTGCGTTCACTTACAATCTGTTCGGTGGTGAATGAGAAGATCGCTTCAAAGTGATGCTCCGCCCGATGACCCCAGTCCGACATAGCCAAGTCGAGTTGGTTTGCACGACCTTTGACAGCTACTTCGTACTACTTGTGATATCAGTCTATCGAACGATGCAATGTAAAGATTGGTACATTAAATACGTACATTTTTCAGGATTTCAGCTAGATTGGCGGAAAACTGGCAAATTAGTCAAAATCCACCTCCAGTATCACTCACGTCCGATTTCCAAGCGTCTCGTAAATCAAAGGTAATAGCCTCGAAGCGAGAATCGGCTTCGAAGAGCCGATCCTTCATATCCGCCTCAATTCGCTCCCACACCGCCGCTCTCTCAACCTCAAGCTTCTTAAGTGTAGATTGGAGGTCTTCACGCACTTCAACCGAAACTTCGAGATCATCTTTGATCTTTTGTTGAGCCTTCAACACAAAATCGGACATTTGTTTCGTGGTCTTTCTCCACAGGTACATCAGCAATGTGGACTTGATACCGATTTCACGATCATGGCTCACCGCGGCTTGGTCTTGGAGATGTTTCTGCCAGTCCTGGTCGCGTAATAGCTGGGCGCGTTCTCTCTCCTTCATCAATCGCAGAAGCTCGGTTTGTTCTTTGGTGGCATCCAAGTACTGTTTATAAGCGAGATCTGCAAAACGTGACAATTTCAGTTATCAGTAAGTCAGATCTAGACAACACGTACCCGATTTTCGACGTGACTCGAGAAAATGACACAGTTGAGCTGGTCAGGATGTCAGCAATCATCGGGTGTATCTGAGAGGATAGTCACTTGCTCGAATCACTCAAGTAGATATTGTAGGCGCTCCATTCTTGAGGACTGCGATGCAAAGCTCTAAAATGCTGTCAGCATTGTTGGCTGGAGTAAGACTTACCCTAAGCACAGAGTTTGCTGATCTTGATGCATTGACGGATCGAGTTCTCGACCTTTGCGTTCTGCAGAAGTTGGTTGCCAGTGCTCGCATTCAATAGGGATTTGCTGCACTGCGGACTGCATGGAGCACAGGGTGAATGAGATGGCAACTTTGTGAGGGCTATGAGCTTCTGGTTCTTTCTTACGAAGCGACCTACCTCCTCTTTTTTCCAGTTCCGATAGACCAGGACCTTTGTCGGAATTTGAGAGATTACATGAACGGCGCAGAGTTGCAGCTATGTTGGCGTGACATTCGGAACGAGTGAGAGATTGGGTCAAGGTGGTGACAGCTTAGTCCGGAAAGTGATCAGCCCAAGTGACGAAAATCTACAGTACCATACTGGCTTACCATTGTCATCGTTCCCACTCATGCCCAACCCCTGATCGTGCTCGATGACGGTGACTAAGGGGGACAAAAGAGAGATTTAGCGAGCTTGTCAAAAAGCTGGAGCAGAGTACTGTACCTTTATCCAAACAGCCGACCGTCTCAGCTCCTCGTACAGCGATTGAGAATGATGAGACTAAACTGAGAACTAAGAGGGTAGCTGGATGCATGATTGATGTTGTTGATGAATGTAAGTGAGATAGGGGATGGAAGCAGTGAAGGAAGATATCAGTCGCGAGTTATATGAGCTTATGAGGAGTGGTCGCAAGAGGTGGAGGTGATGTAATGTTCCTTGATTTTAATGATCGCAATAAGACATCCGCGTGTCATTCGCGTGTTTTACTCGTAGCTGGAATGAGTTACTCAAGATTACTTTTAAAGATACTCAGTAGGCTATTTCAGCTCACTTTGTTTAAATCTACCAAACTTGCTTAATGTATTTATACCATCTTCCATTATGGTGTGACGAGTCATATCCTTTGTTTAGTCATAGTCCACAATTTACTCTCTCAACAGAGCCCCATGTCTTCCCACCAAATAGGACTTCCTTTATCAACAATACATTCGGTCGATGCATCTTCGTCAGCTACGGTGAGCCAAATACATTTACAACAAAGGGTGGTAATGATACAATGTGGTTTTATTCTCGAGAATGCGGGTGATGAGTGAACGTGATTACTCCTTTCTCTAAATAATCTATGTTTGGAGATCCTTTGGCCAATCCTTCTTCTTTAGCCATTCTCCATTGGGACCAAACCTAGGATTATTTTCATAATGTATTCCATCCCCGAGAGGTTTGCCTATTGGCACTGATCCCGTGATACCAACCGTCAGCTGCAGTCCTATCTCAACTATCACAATGACCTGACTTACATATCCAGCCAAGCCGCGACTTGCCCATTTCTTGCTCCCACATCTCCAATTTAGTTCCAAAGACCCATCTTGCGTCCACAGGAGTGTTGCCCCATTCCTCTTTCCACTTCTTCTGCACTTTCCGCCTCTCATTATTGTGGAAAAAGTATCCGTATTCTTGTTGTAGGATCCTACTCTCGGCTTCATGTTGATCACGACTAGCGAAGGATTCTACTGTGGTCCTGCCCGTCACGATGAGGTGGACATGGGAAAGGCACATCGCAAAGGTGAAAAGGCCAAATAAAGCAGACCTGAGCCACCCATCAGCTCGCTATCACTTGTGTGCGGTTCACAGGACATACAGGATGATTATAGCTACCACCTGACCGTCTGTTCCCGATGATCTGGTAGAGCTGACAACCAGGAAGACGAAAGTGTATATGCAGAAGATAGCGCCCCAGAAAGTGAAGATGATGAAGAACTATAGCTCAGCTCGGCATACGATAGCAGGACCCACTTTATGATTCGCGAACCCAACACATTGTCCTATCCAAAGGCAGTGATCTGAAACGCGAATCAGCTCATCTCGTCGTGTTTTTGATAGCATGCACTCACGATCGAATTGTAAAATACATACTCCACAATGTCGACAATGATGGGTCCGAGGCGGTTTAGTTATCTCACAGTATTGACACCAGCGGACCGGGGGCGGCAGAGGCGGTAAGGGTCTATCTATTGTTCTCCAATCTTTCACTTTACTCCCTTTGAGCGGTGCTTCCGTACCAGAGTCCGATGATACTCGATGTGTTGTGAGAGTTTCGTGAATGAGATTACCGATAGGGGCGAACTCGGAAGGATCCCGCTCTTCAGCTGCAAAGGTGGTGGGTACGGACGGTATTGGAGGGGGCGACAAATTATCCAATCGATAATCTGATGGCCCAGGCGGAGTACTTTTAGGTACATGCTACAGTAGAATAGTCAGCTAAGCATCGATGTGATTCCGAATAACTCACCTGTGGAGCCATCCCCGGCCCAGTGATGACCATCTATACAGAAGTCAGAATCAGCATATCATCCCTCTATGAAGGAGCTGGGAATGAGCACACCTTGAGATAAGTCCAAATCATGAGAAGCCAGACTATGACAAAGCCTACGAGGGCTCCAACTGCATCATAACGTCAGTCGGTAGATCTCATTTGAGGAAGTTACTGACTTACCACCAACAGAAAGACCTAATCCAGACGTAGACTGTTGACGTATCATGGGTGTACACATCTTTCCTACAACAACGTAGAAAGACCAGCAAGCCAAAGCTGCAACGATTCTGCATTTTAATTGTGCTGTGAGCTATGCATATACATGAGGGAGATGTAAACTGTACAGGTAACCTACAGGATAGCCCACTTCCTGCTGACCCAGAAGTCAGGCTTGGAAGGCGTACTTCGCTTTCGCCGTTGTTGTTTTGCTTGCCGCTCTTTCCCAGCAGAAGGTTCAGATTGTTTGACATAAGCCCGATCATTTGAGGCAGACGGACCGTCGAAACTGTCAACAGGAGCATGATCACCGTTTATCTCGTCCACGCGGTGAGGACAATTGTCTTGCATGTCCAGGTTGGGGTTAGTGCATACGGAAGGGGAACGCTGAGGGCACCAGAGATTAGTTGCTGTATAGGAAGAAATGTTTCAAAGCGGGACATAAAAGCAATAAATTGACAACAAATAAAACGTCATAGTAAGTTGAGAGTGTTCATCACGATGACGGGATCAAATGCAAAGTCAATCTTACCCTGAATTATCATTATTTCATTATTTGTTTTTATTCTCTCACATTCCCCCCCGTCCCCCTCTTTCAACTTCATTCCTCTTGTTTCTTCACTTCTACATTCTCACTCCTCTCCAATATCTCCAATATCCACAAATATCTCACCATGTCACGAAGAGTTTATCTAGGTCGTCTTCCCCTTGGCGAGTAGTAGCTGTTTTCTAAGCGTGTCGATCGCCCAGGCTAATCTTGCTTCTTCTCCTCACCAGATGCGCAGAAAGCCGATATCGAAGATGTAGGTCTATACACGTATAGTGCTCTGTTGACAATTTGCAGCATTTCAGAGGCTATGGTCGTATCTTGGATCTCAAGCTCATGGGCAACTTTGGTTTTGCTGAATTCGAATCATCAAGAGTAAGTGCAATAACGTCTGCTCGTGTCAACATTTCGAAAGAAAGCTGACGTGATCTCTCAGGATGCTGAAGACGTGATCAAAGATTTCAACAACAGACCATTCATGGGCGAGAAGTGAGTCACTTGGAATTCAAGCAAAAGCTGAACGGATCAGTTTGGTTGTACAGGAGCCTCGGGAGTCTCGAAAAAGGGATACATACGAAGCGTGGGTTCAGTTTTGTTTCTGCTAGCTGGGTGTAAATCGTTAACCCCATTCACAGTCGTCCCCCTAGAAATTCTGGACCTCCTCGAAAAGGTGTCCGAATCGCTGTAATTGGTATTCCCGGTTCTACCAGCTGGCAGGTGCGGTGATTTTTCAATCTGGTCTTACACTATCCTCCTACTCTCCTATTGGCTTTTGGTGTTCCCCATCTGGCTCGCGGTGTCAAAGGCGGCGGATTTGATCTTCTATCCCTCTTTTGCTGGTCTCTCGGTCAATGGTAACCTCGGTCCACTCCTAACGCTCTGCTTCAGGATCTGAAAGATTACGGTCGACTTGGTGGTAACAACATCATCTATGCTGACGTAGATAGATATAACCCTGGTCAAGGGTAAGTCCATTGACCACGAAAGGGCTAAGGGTCTCTTTTGCTGATAATTATCATCCAGTATCATCGAATACCCTACTCTCGAAGAAGCTGAGGAAGCTGTCAAACGTCTTGCTGGCGTAGACATCAATGGCTCGCCTGTCACCCTTGAGATTGTAAGTCTCGTCGGGTTTGAGCATGAACTGACATATTTAGAACCCTGCTGGAGCCGATGATGCTAGACGAGGAGATAGCGACCGCCGACCCCCTCCTCGGGATTTCGATGATCGACGATCGTACAATCGAGGTGGATACGATGATAGAAGAGCGCCTCGTGATTACGACAGACGAGATGATCGAAGAGACGATCGAAGGAATGACCGTGATTATGGCCGACGAGACGATCGGGGTGATCGAGGTTACGACCGAAGGGATACTAGAAGGGATGACAGAAGGGATGGGGGAGACAGCTACGCTCCTCGAGACAGATCTCCTCGCAGAGATAACGATGCTCCTAGAAGAGAGTATGACGAACGAGCCCCTCTACCCGATCGAGAATAGTGAGTGAGAGTGAGAGTAAGATTATCAAACGTACTTACTGACGGCTTCATGCTATACTCGTAGATACATACCAAAATGTGAGATCTCTTGCAACCGTAAAATTGTCTATGAATAGTAGTGAAAATGATGATTGCGCTTCGTCTGATGGATACATGGATGCTACAATAAGCCTAGCTACTACAAATTCTGATATAGAATTGAACCCCAATCAGTCCTACTCATATTTGGCCCAGATTTTCTCCCAGGCGACCCTTCCACCGGTCTCGATGACATCACCATGACAAGGAATGATACGGTCCCACTTCGCAGCAAGAATTGGCTGCAATTCTTTCTTGAGCAGACTGCGATTTTGGATTGTCAGTACTGGGGCAGCTTGCGAGTGCTCGGAGACTCACACTTTGTCCTTTGAGATTGCATTCGCCATGAGGTCATGCACGATCCCACCTGGGCTCATGGATTTGCCTCCTCCGAGCCATTTGAAGAGTGTAGGTACACCTCCTACTCGCGAAAACTGCTCGGTAGGAGGGAGGTTGAAAAGCAAATCTGCTTGGATGAAAGTTCCGGAAGGATGGTGGATAGCAGTAAGCTCGTGGTTGACGTGAGCCGAAACCTGGTGTAATGACACCTGTACCGAAGAAACTCAGTAAATTAGCTTCATATTCTGTTACAATCTTGGCAGCATCGTATGCGGTACATACTTCAGGTTCAAAGCCATATTTCTTGGACTCCCCGTCATCCTTTTGACCAAAGATTCCGGCCCAAGAGATGTTGGGCTTCTTCTCTTTGCATCTTTCCACACCGATTGCTCTGTTCAAAGGCAGATTAGCATTCCTCTTAGCATCTCTCCTCCCATAGCGGCTGTGGTCATCTATTGAGATTCTAACCCGTTCAAGTTTGACGTTAACAACTCACTGAGCGGCTGGGTAGTGTTCGACATATTCTTCGATGAACATAGTATGTTCTCCATCGGGAGTGACAAGCCATTTGACGTCACCTAAAGCCTTGAGAACTTCCTTGGTGGCAGCAGTCAAGGGAGTTGATGCATATACTAAGACTTGAGACCCTGCAGAGTCAGAAGTTTGAGGAGCTGGCTGTATACCTGTCTCAGTGACGGTCGGCTTAGAAGGGCGGGCTATACGAATTGCAGTACTTCTTCCACCGATGGGCACAACCCCGCCTCTTGTCTAAATACAGATTGCCGAGTCAGTAACGAACAGCGTTTGTATATGATTTATTTGTGGAAAGACCACATACGAAGGGCAGAGAGAAAGTCACAATATCTTGAGTGACTTCTCTGATCACCAGCTCCTTATCTCTAGAGTCTGTTGATGAGTTGACTAATGAAGTATACCCGCCAAAGGCAGCGGCAGCTGAAGGTGAAGTTGACATAGCGCGGAAAGTTGTTACTTTTATTTGATTTGCGATGAATCGCGAGCGGATTCTTGGTAATAAGAAGAGAATGATGGGCAGTGAGCGATGATCAAGTGTTTTTCTTTTCAGCAAATCTCAAACTAAAGAAGAGGCGAATGAAGAAAGAAGGATAAGGAATAAAGAATAAAGAATTGGGATCGAATATATGAGTAACGACGTCATACTAGTACTAAGCATCTTACGTCAGCAATCATATCAATGTAATATTAATCATGAGGACCAAATCATCCCAAGATAACTTATAATACCTCACTATTCTTCCCTTTCCTTTGCAAAGCTACCGCTTCCTTGTGTCCATCATCTCACCCATGAAGTATCATATGCCTCGATAGTATTACACCATGTCAGGCGGCACAGCTGCTGTTCCGGTACACTGCAGGTAAGCATTCATCGAAACTCACATCGCGCTCGCCCACTGTTCTGCTGTGCTACCTTTATCTTTCTGAGTGCAGACTGACATACTTTTGTTCGCCTAGATGGGACTTCTGTACGGAAACGTTTCTGACATTTTTAGAATGGGAAACACACTTCATGGTAGAGCATATAGCGTATGCCAGGCCCATTGACCTCGCCGGAAGGAGATTAGTGAAGAGGAAGGAGCAAGGTCAATGGGAACTAGTGGACACGGCTCCTCGACCGATTAGTGAGTGCAGCATTGAAACTACAGACAGGGAGATTGGTAATTCAGTCTGACACACCATAACCGGACACAGGCATACTGCCGCTCAATCCTCACCCTTCTCAAACGACAGGAGATATAACAACCACCACTCACACTCTTTCTTTCCCTATGCCTCCTTCCTTTCACTCTCTACCTGATCCTCCACCTACAATGCCAGTGGCGTTGCCTTCCGGAAATCAAGGACTACTCGGAATCGAGAGCAACCCATCTGATAAACATGCTCAAGATGAAGAGAATGATAAGAGATTATACCAATCTTTTTTGCGATCACCTTCTCCTGTTCCTGGTCAATCTAGATCAATATCTCAGTCAGGCTCCACCTCTGGGAGTATGCAGCCTCCTCCGCCTGGCCAACGTTCCAAAACTCCTCCATGGACTCCTCGTCATACACACCCCTCCGTGACCTCACCACACATCTTACATTCCGCACCCGATTTCGATACTGCGAATCCAACTCCTCCAGTAACTCAGCCTACCTCGTCGGTACCTTTATTCACGTCGCCATTTAGACCTTCCCAGGAATACGCACAATCTCATTCAACGCCTGATCATAGTGGATCCTCGGCTTCAGATCACTCTCTAAGGCAGCGAGCTGATTCAGCAGGATCTACCGCTGGTACCAACATTCGTTTTGGAGCTGTTCTAGTAGGCGGAGAGACCAGTTCGCTTTACGGCGAGAGTCCAAGTAGATCTGGATCAAAAAGTGGTGGAGGGGTAGGATTTGATTGGGCTGGTGGTACTTAGCAATTGGAGACATGTACACATGCTGTCGCCTACTGTCCGTACAGTTGTCATATCATTTACACATCATAGCATAATTATTCGTAAAATATCATACAAGATCGTTAAATATCATAACTGTTCATTATGTATCATAGGTATCGCTAAACTTGCTACCAAAAATACTGTGTGTCTCGACGCATATATTCTCAGATCAGGTTATCAAAGATGGTCCTTTTCACAGACTTGACTGTTATTTTGCCCTGATTACTCATTGTTTACCTGCGTTTCTTCAGTCTTCTGATCCTCCTCTTTTTTCTCCACTCTTTCTTTTTGTCTTCCAGCGAGCAGGTCAGCTGCTGCTTTCCTCTCATCAAGAACTTGGTCGTACTTCTCCTGTTTCCCCCAATATTCAAGAGCAGCCGTACTTCTGAGGTCTAGATGTAGTCTAGACATCTCGAGCTTACCCAGCTGGATGTCCGATATTGCGGGTGCCGGTGACTTGCTTTCGCTGGTTGAACTGATCATGACCTTTTGATCGGAGACTGAAAGGTCTTCCTCTTTCACACCTTGATCGGCAGGACTAGGTATCGAAGGTTCTGGACAGACAATTTGAGCTTCCTGATTTTCTTCCGAAACTTCCGAAGTCCATTTAGGTTGAAGGTTCAACCAGTCGTAAAGACCATCAGCAAACTCTGATCTTTTCTTTCGTTTTCCAGCCAATTCATCATTGATTGATGGTCTGTTTCGTCTGTAGGTTATCTTTCTAATTGCTTGAGCGGCGATACTATCGTCCGATACGTTAGTCAACCATTTCCATAGATCTTCAATTTCAGCCCAGCCGTTTTCTCCAGCATCTTGCCAAGCTTGATAATCGAGTCCAAACCACTTGCAGAATTCCTCAGGAGAACTGGTAAGAGTCACATCGATTGGAGATATTCCGGGATAAGGTGAATGTCGAATGATTAAATGGGTCAAGTGCAATGTGAGGTTTTTCGAGTAATGACGAACAAGTCGACCAAGAAGCAGACCAGTAGAAGAGTAAGAGGACATCATATAGTGGAAGTGGATATTTTCAGGTCGAACGAAGATTACATCTACTTGGAAGAACTGAATGGTAAAGTTTGAAAAGCTTTGTTAGCCATGTATCTGAATATAGGAGAAGTGATTGATGACTTCTGGCGTACCTGGTCGCTGCCTTCATGTTGCCTGTCAATCATATAACATGGCACCTTGAAGCTGACTTCAGAACCCCTTCGTCTCCAAGCAGTTGCGCCAATACTCTCTCTTATCTGACCACACAGATTTCTAACTCGGTCCACGTCTTCATCCTTTACATTATCCATCTTACCCGTACCCCAAACTTTGAATTCTCCTCCACTGTTTGAGCCTCTCAGTTCTTTCAGCACGGTTCGTGGAGCGAGTGCTGGCTTGAGAGCTAAATTGTTTATGACTTCCAAAAGAAGGGGATCAGGTGCGGGTATATATCTGCCGAAGCAGGAGGATCATTTACATTGGGTGTTTCGAATTGAATCCACTCTTCGTCTCCGTATGGGAGTGCTTGAGAGTATTGTGCAAGAACATCGAGATCACCATGATCATTTTTTGAAGACAAGTTGCGGGGTGTCAATATTTGATCGAAAAGAGGGGAAAGAGCTTCATGAACGTGTGTTTTCAGGATTGAATATTGTGCATGAGAAAGACGTTGAGCGGGTACACCGAATGCATTTCCACCCATCTTCCTTATCCAGTCTGACTATCGGTATTTGGAGTATGGATCTAATTGAGACAGAACAGCAGGTCAGAAATAAAAGCAATGCGAGGAGGACGAATTGATTCACCTGTTAAGATCTGATTTCAGGATTCATTAATTTCGTTGGAAGTCGTTGAAGTATGATACTGTTGCAAGACTAGATGGACCGCATACAAGAACAATGATATATGATGATAAAAAAAGTGACTCATAATTCAAGAGAAGAGACAAAAGACAGAAGAAAGGATATAAGGACAGTGATGAGAAGCATTGACAAATGTGAAATGAACATGAGGTATCGGTGCTTTTTGATGTTCATCTAGTCATCCCAATATGAATGCAATCAATCTAACCTGACGGTTTTTTGTCCTCAAACTATATACCTATGAATGACGCTATATCAATAAAACGCTTTCAACACCAGCAGACTCGTTCTAGGCTTTTAGAGATGTATGCATTTACATATATGAAATGTCTATCGGATCCATCTTGTTATATACGAATAATAAAATGTAAACAACGAGTCTACAATGATATACATTCCCTTCGCACAATTCTCTGTCGCCTACTCGGCTTGTTTCCTGACTATGTCAATTGCTCATCGCTCCAGTCATCCATCTACACTGATCATTGAGGCGGACGGAATCTACATCATCTATGCATCAGTATCGTTCGCGTCATCATCCATCGAGCAAACCACTCACCCAGGAGGCATTTGACCGGGTGGGAACGGTAAACCTGATGGAGGAGCCCCAGGGAAACCAGGTGGACGGAATCCAGGAGGCATACTGATTAACAAGCTCAAGTCAGTGCAATCCGTGTTAACATAGAACACTAGCTTACCCAGCGGGAGGAGGCATTCCAGGTGGAAGACCAGGAGCTCCACCTGGGAAACCAGGAGGCATTCCGGGTGGAAGACCTGGCATACCGGGAGGGAACCCAGGAGGGGGTCGAGCATATGCCATAGGTCGAGCAGCCATAGCACCTGGAGCACCTGGAGAAAGCGAATGTTAGCAGTAGATCTTGATCGTAAAAAAGTTTCCCATCCCCCGTTCCTCGTATACGACTTCCGGACTTGCATTCCAAATCATGATATCCAAACAGAAATTTACTTACCAGCTCCGAGCGGCATGCCTCTTCCTGCAGGCAAACCTTTTCCAGGTCCAGCCAACAAAGCTCCTTCATCTTTCTGCACTGGAGGTGGTCCCTCTACTGATACCGATACGATTGTCTCTCCTCTTAAAATGACCAAACCGAGCGTTCGTTTTTGTTGTACACTTGGTGCTGGTTCTCCTTTCGTTGCACCCTTTGCCTTCTTTCCCTGTGATATTATTCTAAGTCAGAGATTATCTAATAGATGGAAGCCAAGAGCACTTACCTTGACAGTCCTAAACTCTTCACATTCAGCAAGTACGAAGTTCATGTGTTTATCGTATGCTAACATTTGACCAACAAGCGATCGACCGTCGTTCCTACGAGATCAAGTCAATTAGTCTGAGTCTCCTTCACGTCCGCATTATCTACGCTTCTGAGCCTCCGAATCCTTCGACGACACAATGAAGATACTCACAAGGTAACCTTAAGTCGATAGTGAACCAAAGTCACCATCTTTGAATGTTTTGCTTTTGGAGCTGGAAATGAAAAGCGAAGTCAGAATTGATTACACTGGACAGAACAATACCATCCAAGCGAACTTACGAGGCTAGATAAGTGAAAAGAAATCGCAAAGACGTTCGAGATCAGCTTAATTTCGCGCAACGTGATGATTCACTCCTCAACTCTGTCCTGCCTTGATCGGTCTCCTTGTGAAGCTATTCCGGCAGCCAAACTTCCGTGCCAACTTTTCCTTCCTAGTCGCTTTCCTCCTACTTTCTCTCCTTCATTGTACTCATTCCATCTTGTGAAAGTATGGCTCACCATTTTGTTGTATTATCCTTTTTGTCCACTTCAATCAAAATACGGCAAACTCTTCTTCAGAAAGTCGCGCTGGCCTTTGTATGTGACCGATTGTAGTGACCGGTAGAGGTGGATGAGGCGGAAGAGCGAAGTGACGAGAATACAATCGACGTAAGAAGATGATGCTAATAATGATTTCAACAACGTTAATGTTATCTCTCTCGATAAATGTCAACTTGGAATTAAAGCATTAAAGCATCTTAACACGCGGCGTTGACCGGTAATTCTTCAATGTGGCACTACACTCTTATACCATCTAACATATATCATATATCATCTCATTTAACTATGATTAATGCATGCAAGTTACTTATTATATCTAAAGTTACCACTCAAGTATACATTGGTGGCAATTGCATACTATATCGCAATGTAACGCACTCAAGTCTCAGAAATGATATTTACATTTAGTAAAAAGGGATCAACGTGTATCAACAATGTTTGGCTATAAGACATGCTAGAATGATTTTTGTGTATCAGGATGTGCAATGGAATAACTGCGGTAATGGCACGAACGTTCCATCCATTCATTATCTAATTCTTTTTCGTGTTATTGTGTATCTTCGAGAGCTCTAAATGTATACTGCACATTGACGCTGTTTATGATGAACCAGATTTTACACCCTAGGGGAATTACTGAAAGTTGGGAATCCAAATCCAGACCCAAGGTTCCGTCGACCAAAGGGATCATAAGCGTTGATTCTCGGAGGTGGCCCGAGAGATTGAGGTGTTGGTAGATGATGTTTCGCTGGCAATGAATTGAATGAAGATGAAGAAGAGGACATTTTATGTTGTTCGTTTACGGGTTTGTGCCTAATATCGTAAGCCAAAGAAGGTATCTCGTGACGGGGATGACCATACCCGGGCAGAGGTCGCTCAGGGTGTCGAGATAAATGTTCTGGTGAACGCGGTCGGGGTGCTGCAGAGCTGGTGGGTGGTCGTCGGTATGCAGATGGATCCCAAAGACCAGGTGAGGCATATGCTGGGGTTTGAGATGGCTGTTGCCTCTTAGGTATAGACATGGCTTGTTGCGATCGCTCATCTCTAGGAGCATTGGTGCCTTGTCTTTGATGGGCGGAGTGTGCACGCGATTGATGCGGCTGGTGTACCAAGTGTCTCAATTGACCGTTTGGCGGCGTTGATGACCGGTGTTGCCGTTTGTTCTTTACTGCTTCAAGTTTTTCGAGATCGGCTTTGGCTTCGGCGGACGTCAGAGGTTGAAGTTTGCGAGAAATTTCGCGCCGTTCGAAAGGGTCTGCCCCTCTAGTCACAGGTAGAAGCCTCTGCTCGCCAAGCGAAAGGAGCCCAGCTGTTGATACGGGCCATCCCCCACCCCCTCGCCCATTTCGGAGACTAGGCATACTTCCAGGCAACCTTTTGAGAGCGGTCCGCTCGGCTGCTGTACGAGCTATTTTGTGTCGATTCTCTGCAACAAGTGCAGTAGCAAGATCTTCCCGTTTGACCTGATAGCATTGGTTAGAACAAAAAACCACTAGTGAATGCTTCGAGATCATCACTCACTCTAAAATCGGACTGCGCGACGGAGCGCTCGTGGTCGCGTAGCCTGCCCAAATCTTCGGCAGTAGCGCTGCAGGATCAAGTCAGCTTTGGTCTGATTGATTTAGCCTTCCCTTGAGTACTCACTGTTGTCGCGCTTCTAGCCAAGCTAATTGAAGACCTCGACGACGCTCCAATTCCTCCCATAGCATGAGCAGCTGCGGATGCGCGTTGTCAAGAAGCATCTCTTCTTGCTTGTTCAGATCGTCAATCGCCCTAACGCATGACAGACATCAGTACAACTTCCAGTGGTACCCATCTCTATACTCACTCGTCGATCAATCGGTGTCTCTCCTTTTGGCGAGCGACTGCGACTGGGTCGTCTGGATCGACTGAGAGAGATTCACCGCTAGGTGTCAGCTAACCGCACCGTCTTGCCGTATACTTGATCAGTGAGGTAGAGGCTGACTCACCTTCGCCTTTCTTTAGCCACTTTCTCTTCTTCCTTGGAAGTCTTCTGCCTCGATCCTCCTTCAGATCATCTGTAACATCATCCGGTTTGTTCTCCTCAGGCGCTGGTGTTTCAGAAGTCGTGACAGGATCGATAGGTGTTTCTTCCCTCTCGGTCTGATCAGAGTCTTCCTCGGCCTTTCGTTTTTTACCAAAAACAAGACGTATGATGCTTTTCTTTGCCGGTTCTTCCAAGGCTTTCTTCTCTGGTGAGAGCGTTCGCTGACGCGTGACTCGTGTATTGGACTGGGCGTTTGAGTCTACTTCAGGTGATTTGGATTTATTGAGGATTGCGAGCCATACCGAGTCGTTCTTCTCGAGCTCCTCAAGCTCCTCCATCTCTTCTTCCTCCTCAGGACTCAAGTCATCCGCTTCGTCTAGTATGCCATTTTCCACCTCATCCTCGCCTTCTTCAATCGCTGGGACTGGCAATTCATTGACTGGATCCTCCTCTGTACTAATCTCATCTCCGAATACTAAGCCGAGCGCAGCTACGTTGTTAACGTCATTGAATAAAGGCGAAGGCAGTCGTCTTCTTCCACTCGTTGCAGCACATTTGTCAGGCGATCTTTCTGCTGCCGACAGAGAGCTTGAGATGCTCCGTCGGGATCTTGTAGACATTGCTGCTGGTGTAGAGATTATTGGAGATGCGGATGAGTAGTCAGGAGCCTTCTCAGAATAATTGACAGAGTTTCGAGTAGATCGTTGAGGACGTGAAGTGCTGGGTGGAGGATCAAGAATAGTCGCTGACGAGTTCAGCTGTGGCGACATCATTGCTGTTGAAGACATTTCGGGTCTTGTTTGTCCTTTTCCACTGTGACAAGGTGCCAACAAGGCTTCAGCTGAGGCACTACAATAATATACCAGATAGTCGAAGTACGAGGTAGCAGGATAAACGGGCGATAAAGTCAGATAAGTCAAGGTCATACAAATCCAAAGGATCACCTCATCCAAAGAGAAAGAAAGCGAAAGGGAGGAACGCGCGCGATCACTCGCTCTGCGCTATGTATGATATAGTGGGGACAAACGAGAAGACAGCAGGAACAAGAAATAGCTGTGTGACCCTGCTTGAGATCTATCTACAATGCAGGATTATCGAAAGAGCAGTGTATTCTATCCAGCTTGAACAGCTTGATAAAGAAACGTACTGAAGTGTAAAAGCCAGAGAGATGGAAAAAAGAGAACACGGGGCACCGCAGTTAACTGAATACCCTTCGTCCAGGTAGAAGCCATTTACTCTACTCGTCCCAAGCCGATCAAAGAAGAAAATAGGAGAGAAAGCGAGGAGAGAGCAGCAGAATGAGTTGTCGCAGGTATTGATACATCCTTGGCACAGTCATGGACGACCATGCAATGATTCAAGAAGAAGAAAAGAAGAATATGAATGGAATGGTAAATGATCAAAGTAGTGATTCAGGGACAGGATGATGGATAATAGGTCGGAGCTGTCCATGAGACTCAGGGAAAAAGTCAAAATGCCATAAAAAAGTTTGAGATTGCGGCTGGGGAAATAAGGGGGGTAGCGTGCAACAGCGCCAGGAGATGATAAAATCTGAATTATGAATTATTATGGAATTATGGAATGGCAGAGAAATACACTAAAAAGGGTGAAAAAATGGGAATATTCCGACAAACGCCAATCGAACCGAAATCGATGGACCCCGCCGTCTATACCCCATGTAGGTATACGACGCTGCCATCGATGATCATGGCAATAACGTATGCACAGATTGTTGAGCAGTGTAGAGCACATGAAAGGAAGGTCTCGATGACTTGGGAGATGCACTGAACACTGGCGGGGAATGGACCAAAGAACAAATTGAAGGAAAAAATGGAAAATCGTCCGAAGCGAGTGGAGGTGGTGTATCACCTCTTCCAGTATATGTATAAAGCATCACCAACCATCTCGCGCATGCTAACAGTGAACGAGAAAATGATCAGGAGCATCCGAAGATGTGTGTATTAACCACTAGCAGATGGTGGATGAGTGATGGAATAGTGTTAGTTATGGTAGGGTCGGAGCAGAAAGCAAAGAAAGTGAATTCGGGTGCACGCACATACCCATTCAAAGGAAGGTTAAAAACAAAGATCACGCTGGAGCAGGTTCAGAGAGGGAGGTAAATGTCGCTGTTTACTCACGTCTGGGATGACAGAAGTTTTGATGAAGCGAGGTTGACGAAGCGTAGTGAGTCTATTTGAGAATGATGCAAAGGTCAGCCTAAGTGTAATTGGGTTTTACGGATTCAATCAAATTGACGAGCATCTCATGAATCGTCATCAAAGAGTGGACTTGATGGAGCGGTACTAGGCTACTGGTGTGTGGATGAAGGGTATAGAAGTGGTTCAGAATATGGTGGATTGCATTGAACATGGAAGAAATGGTAAGAGAGAATATGTACTGACCGAGTGATGTTTGATTGATTTTGCCGAGCTGTTGTTTTTTTCTGACCGCACAGCTTTGATCAGGTAAGAGATTGATTGCAATGAAATACGGGTCGATGTAGTACAGCAGTCGTCTGCACTGCACAAAGGTGTAGCAAGAATATGATAAGATAAACGGATAAATGGAATGAAGAGAGATGTTCAAATGAGTTTTACGGGTAATTGGGAATGTAAAGTAGTATGTAGGTGAAAAGCTAGGCATCCAGGTACGGCAAATTTCAGATTAACTGATTGATTAGTTTAGTTAGTTGATTAGCTTGTTACTTGTCTGTATACCAATTTGGTTTTCAGGGTTTTAATCATTATATATCCCTGAAGTGGAGGTGGTCCACAATTAGACGTTTCGGATTTACTCTCATTTTTAAACGAAGATCATTTCATCATCATGAAAATCAACACCACGTCACCATCACTCTGTTTGGGCTCCCAACGAGATACAAATATATTTCATATGCATTGTTCGAGAAGTAGAGAACATGAGCCATATTGAGCTGTATGTCTGCACAGCAGAATGCCTCAAGAACACTGCTTCTATCGCAAACGTCATAAGACGCCAGTGGAACGTGATTCCGCGCGAGACCAACTTTTCAAGATTGAACACAATACACACAACATGCATAATCTCCTTGTCTATTGGAGGATGTTTGTAGTTTCTGTAGTGAACAAGACAGCACACTTCGTTCGAAACATCAGCTTTTGATGGCGCACCTCTGACATAGCCAAGAACCAAAAAAAAAAATCGCTGCCGGCATACTCCGTTATCAGCCGGACAACAGGGATCTTATCGAAAAACCATACAGAAAGAAAGAATCTCATCGCCAACCCAGACTGTCACACGAGTTTCAAATGGTCGTCACTACTCATAAGACAACCAGCAAGTGGCGATGGCGGCTCATAAGACCGATTCCAAGCGGCATTGTGCAATTACAGGTTAGAGCCATTTCTGTGAACAATGCAAATAGCCCCTCAAAATAGAAAGTCAATGACACATGTCACGTGATATGCACCACGCGACTGGATTTCTCGGCATTCATAGACTGACGGACCTGAATTTCGTGTTCTCACCATACGAGTACTGAGCAAAATATCATTGCACTTTATTAACGAAGCTGCTCTGTCATACATCTAATATCTCTAGCATTGGTGAATTATATAAGTAGCTTCTTCGAACTACCGATGGAGCTTTTGCTCCTGAAGTCTCCACATTCTAGCCCGTCATGGTAGCCGACCCTTTCTCGGCCGCTTCTAAACCCTTCGTTCCTCCAGACTCCCTCCCTTCTCGCCCGCTACAATTCGCGGCCACCATTGATGATCCATCATCCACCCTACACAAGCTTCCTCGTCCTAAGCTTCACAAGGAACAGGTGCCATCAAGCTTTCCAACTCCCATATATAGTCATTCACGACAAGCTAGTTCGGCATCAATCAATAAGAATGGGCAGCTTTCCGCTAGCTTCGACCTATTGGGGTTCGGTAGCCCGTCCCCTAATAGAGCCAAGGAAATTGGAAGTGATGAGTGGATGACAGATATGGTAGCCAAATGTGTAGACGCCGCGAAAGGTGACTTGACTATAACGTGAGGATAGATTCCAGTCTAGGACCTGGATACTTCTCTATCACAAAGCTCTTACGATTCCAGCTGACTTCTGGCATCGGCGGTAGTGGACTTGGTCTTACATCTCTTTCAAGCAAAATATCAGAACTTCGGGATTTGGTCACCTTGCCCAATACATCTTCGCCTAAACCTCGCTTGTCGCACGGTCCACCACGCTCGCCCTTAAACAGTCCCCGTTATCCTGCTGACTTGTCACTATCCCCGGGCACCAATCATCTCTCAGCCAATGCACGGTCATTCACTCGGTCATCATCCGCTCCAGCTTCTTCCTCTTTCTTCAGCAACTTCAACCAAAATCCCTATATACGGACGCCCAGTGGGCTGGGAACGATTGTGCAGAATCCCACATCTCCCACTGCTACTGAAGTGAGCGAAGAAGCTGGGCATAATGCTTCATTCCGTACTCCGAACGGTAATAGTACGAGAACCGTCCTTTTGGCTAGTCCTGACGTCTCACCACCTTTGAGATCTGGTCTCGGCTCACCCTTACCTAGTGACCATAGGAAGAGATCTTTCGGAAGGAGTAAAACAGGGGCTGTAAATTTGAGCACCAGTAAGGCAATGGACATAGCTATTTACGCTGGACAGAATAGTCTGACAAGGTCAGAGTTGACAGCTACTTCATCTTACACAACGCTGACATATCTTTAGTTTGCCTTCCGCTTTGTTCGAGATATCAAATCTTACGGTTCTGAGTTTAAGGGGTAACAAGCTGACCGCTCTGCCTGCTGCAATCGGAGGACTGAGGCATCTTAAGGAACTCAATATTGGACTAAACCACCTAGTGAGCGCTTGTGATCGAGCCTCTGGATAAAGATTTGCTGATTAAGACATCCTTTTGCAGACTGAGCTTCCCTCAACTATCCTAAATCTCAATCTTGAACTCTTCACTGCATCATCCAATAATTTTCTAAAACGACCATCATCCGACGAACGCTTTTCTGAACTGCAACGACATCACGAACATTCTGTACCACGCTTGACGAATATCTGCATGAACAAACTCATATCACCTCGATTACCTAATGACCTTCCGCCCTTATTGGATATGTTTGAATGGGACAATCCTCAAAAGGGTATCCCGCATCCACTCCTCGACGCTGAAGCCATGCACGAAATCATACCTAGTCATTCGATCCGTGATTTGGGTCGGATATTGCAAGCTCTTAGAAGTAGTAGTGTCCACTACAAATATCGTAGGGCGACGGGAGGTAATAGATCCATAGATTCCTCCGTTGATCCGTTCCCAAGATCACATAGCCCTTCACCACCTGACGATGCTGCGCTCAATCCATACTATTACCCTTGTCCCTCACCGCGGCATCTCGAGATAGACGCTGCTACGCAACACCGACCGAGTCGGCATTTGTTTTTACACGCTGCTGAAGAACGCATAGAATGGAGGGAAATTTGCGATACTAAGGATATACCCATTAGATGGAAGGGATGTTCTCCTGGATGCCTGCATTTCTTAAACGACGAAGAAGACGAAGAGGAATGGACAATTGACAGTGATTAATTAATCAAGTATTATTACCATTTGTATTGAATGACTTTTAACTAGACGAAATGATGAAGATGCATGACAGATAAGGACCCGAATTGCCGGAATGAAGCCGTTCTATTCTTTTGCAATTCCCGAAAGTCTTGTTCGTTTTTGGGAATTCCCCGAATGACATTTCAGGGTAAACAATCAAGTTTTAGCGATAACATATGACCTATCTCTCTACTCGATATGCCTGCCGATGCAATGAATTTGGTATGCGAGATACATGCAAGGAGTCCATAGCTCGTGACTTAGTACATGTATTTGTATAAAAAGAAACATCAAGAACATACCCTTCTCGCGTCCTCACCTTTACAGCGGCAATTCACCATCTTGGTACAACAGCAACGATTCAGGTGCTAAATGGAAAACTCGGTCTTCCGAGCGGCTTCCAACCTGTGCAGCAAAAAGTATATAGAGCATTTAGTCAAGTCAGATCAATATGACGACGGAGACAGGTGGTATCATTTATAAGGGTGAGTATTTTCACTTTGTTGGGTCATTTCCAAAATGGGTGACTGACAACTTGGTGATATCTACTTGATAGCCTTCGCGCCGACAATCAAAATGATGATTTGTATAGGCTTGGGAGTGGTTTTGACAAAGCGATGCAATTTTCAACCGATGAATGCTAAAGGAGTTAGTATATTGAGTCTAGTGAGTCCACATCACATAAACGATACTGCAATTCTGTCTCGCATACACTACGCCCTTTTGAGGTGCAGTATCTTCAGACGTCGTGAAGAAAAGCAGGTCATTGATGGCTAACAATCTGGACTTGCATTATAGAATATATCTCTACCACTTTTGATATTTGGTTCGATGGTTTCAGCATTTACATCTGACAATATCAAGGCTTTTGGACCTCTTATCATGGTAGCAATCATTTATCAATTCATAGGACTTCTATTTGCATTAATCACAAGGGAGTTATTCTATGTTCCAAAGGATTTTCAACATGGTATTCTGGTTGTGAGTCCCTTTTGATCAAACTTTCTGATCAATCCATGAAGTTATCAATGTCAGAGTATACATGCTGACAATATGTTCCATCTCGTTACAGATGGGCATGTTATCGAATTGGGGAAATCTACCGACCGCGGTTGTACAGACATTAGCGAAGGGTTCGCCATTTGACCCAGACACGGATGTCGAATTGGGTGTAGCATATATAGCGTGGGTTGCTACAAGCATGATATGATGTCAGAGCCAACACTGAATGCTAAGTCTTTCAATCGTATCTTAGTGTCTTCGTGTTGGTCATGACTGTGACGTTGTTCCCTCTTGGAATGCACAAAATGTGTGCGTGGGACTTCAGGGAGGACAACCTACTCCGACCAGACCCATTACCTATCAAAGATAGATGGGTCAAACGATTCCAAAGCCTCAGGAGTACTTCTCATCGATCGAAGAAGAAGAATGATGATGAAGAACAGGGGGAGAAGCGATCCGAAAGTGATGAGACATTGCACGCTCCAAAATCAGTACCTGGTATTGATCCCGGACCTGGAAGCATCAGCAAGAGACCTACATCCAGCGAAGCGGTTGACGATACAGAGGAATCAGGGGATATAGTGTCTCCTAATCTTGGATACCGAGCGAGATTCGCAGGAGGTGCAGATATGAGTAGAAAAAAATCAAGAGCATCATCTTTTCATTCTATGATGGAATCGACTAGACCTATCCCTCCTACAGCACCCTTAGAAGCAAGTGGAATAGCTGAACCATGTCAAGATCCCTCTTTTAGTTCTAATACCCTAGCTCCTGTTTGTTCGCATCATGGAGGTGAGACTTACAACTATCATCATCTGGCTACTCCCGCTCCATCAATACATACCCCTAAAAAACCGTTGAAACAGAGAATATGGAAATGGCTAGAACCTTTCATGACACCTTTTATGGCTGCCATTGTATTCGGTATCGTTTGCTCAGTAGTCAAACCGATTAAAGCTTTACTTGTTCCCGTCGATGGATGGTCGGTAAGCAGAATACCCAATGCGCCAAATGATGAACCGCCATTATCATTTATTATGGATACGGCAACTTTCTTAGGGGGAGTTTCTATTCCAGGTGGTTTGGTTTTGTTAGGTGCAAGTTTTGGTAGATTGAAGTTACCAAAGAAATGGAGCGACATACCTTTCGCCGCTATAACGGTTAGTCGGCTTCTCTTAATATGTTTTGTTTCTCCCAAAGCTTATATAAATGTGTTTGACAGGCTATGACCGTATTTAAAAGTAAGTCCGCTCTTCAGGCTGAACATGATCGGCCAATACTTACGATTCTCGAATGTTCTCAGTGGTTATAACTCCACTGATAGGAATGTAAGTTTTCCGTAATCATTCTAACGTAGGGCTAATTACTGACGGTGCCGTTTCACGGTAGCTTTTTCATCGAGGGTCTTAGAGATCACACTACTTTGTATCCTCGTGAGGATAAGAGTAAGTCCAAGTCATTCTCAGTTTGCTAAGTGAGATTCTTGACCGTTAATGAGGTTGATTGTGATAGTGCGAATATTCGTGGCTATCCTTTTGAGCGGAACACCTTCGTCTGTGAACCAATTGGTGATAACACAACTGTATAATCCCAACGGAACAGCAGACACATTGTCGACATTCTTGGCATTACAATGTGAGTTTGCCAAATCAACATTATTGGTCATTTAGTGGTATTATTGTCATCTGTCATGGTTTGCTGAAATATTCTCCGTTCACAGACATAATGATGCCCATCCTGTCAACGTAAGTCAATGAAACTTGCGCCCAGCGACGAAAGCTAACGAAGGCTGATGTCTCTGAAGTGCGCTTGCTGCTATCGCGTTATATGTTGTAAAATAGTATAGACAATTAGTTTGCCCACAGATATGACGATTTCACGAATTGATAGATCTATAGATTCATATATAAACATGAATATTGTTACGATATGCGTGAATCCAAAGCCAGTTAACGAGGTCGAAAAGGTCATTGGACTAAATGGATGCCAGATTTAGGATGTCGCAAGTCTTTCCAAGTAGTGAACATAAAATCTATATTCTCATTGTTCGCCCAACAGCTCTAGTCTCGCAAGGATCAGAGCATTCCGAAATGTTATTTCCTTCGTCTTCTTTCAATATCTGCTCGTCGAAGCCAGGCTTTGTACTCTGCTGACTGTCTGTACTGGACAGATGACTTGACGTCCTGGTTGTGCTTGGATTGCAAAGGACCCTCGGCTTGATCAGATGCCCTTGCTGATCGGAATGACGGGCTGTGACCGGCTGATAACGGCGCGACGATGTCTTTCGTTCGGTTGCCCGGTACTGGGGACATCGCAGCTCTTCGTTCAGCCAACGGCGACAGAAGCTTTTGAGCAGAACGTTGATGCTGTTCTGAAGATGCATTGTTACCATTGTCAGACGACTTGTAAGAGTCTTTAGGGCTCAAACAGTCGCGGTGGAAGTAGTGATGAGGCTCGCCTGTTTGGCCTTTGTTCGTAGACTGCTCGAGTACCATCTTCCTGTTTTCCTTTATCCATCTTGAGAAAAGATCATCGTCTTGTTGACTGTATTGCAGAAGGAAAGGAACGACCGGTTCTCCATGATATCGACGTCTTTCGTCAGGATAATTATAGTGGGGTGTGATGTCATCATTAGCGTACTTTTCTTCGTCCTCCATTTGCTGTCGTTGTCGTTCGTGATAGGTTATTCCTCCTCCCCCGAAGAAATCTTTCATATTCTCTGAAAATTCATATGTTGTTCCTCTCCTTGCATTGACTAAAAGTTCCTGTCTTTTCCTTTCTATCTCAACTTGTGAGTTTTTATCTTCCTCTTCTACAGCAGAAGCTTCCATTGGATCTTCATTTTCTTCTGATTCTATAAAAGGACTAACATTTCTAGAAGGTGGATCTTCATCTAATTCAAACATACCTTTCCTTTCTTCATCTTCTCCCAACCAAGGTACTCTCGGACCATTCCCCCAACTTTCTTCTATTGAACCTAATTGAGCTTTTTTAGATCTTCCTCCAATTTGAGGAGCTAACATTCTTTCTTTGGCTAAAGCCTTATCATATGCCTCTGAAGGTTTGAACCTAGGTTGTTTCCATCCTGGTTCGATATATTCGTAAGGTTGTTTGTCTTTTATATTCTTATCGATATTGAGTCGTTTGAATTGATCGAGGTTTATTTCATTGTCTTTACTTTCGAACCATTCTTCAAAGTCCCCTTTCTTAGGTTTCGGAACAGGTCGAGCATTGTCTCGTTGATGATTGTCTGGACGTCGAATCAAGGAAGGAGAAGTGCCAGGATTTTTAAAGTGCATATCACTGTGCGTCGTAAACATCTGCGAATCAACTGAAGAATGGTCAGCAAATACAAGGGTTTATTTTTCAGTATCGTCAGCTCACCGTAGTGAATTGAAATTGGGTTGCGATGAAGTTCGGCGTCAATTTGATGGTTGACTGATTATGTGCACTCCGTCAGAAAGGTATCTCTTTTGTAAGGTCAGTCAATTATCACTAGAAGGTCAGACAGATTCGAGAGGGCTGTCTTGAATTACAGCGCTGCGATTTCACTTTTCAGAGAATACCTGCAAACAGGCCAGGCAAAGGAAGATAAATAGAAAGCAGTCATCGAGATGAAGGAAAAGAATAGGAATGGAATACAATACTGTATATCTCGCGTAAGCATTTAATCTTCACGCACGGTCCCACCATCAAACAATAACGCATACATGTCTTCAAATATATTATTCACCATACATGTTAAAATATCACCAGTGAATTTAATCAAGTTTTCTAGCCCATCTCTTACCTGGCGCAGCAGCATTATCACTAATACCATATTTCTCAGGCGAGCTTAAGGATGTTCCCCTTTCTTCAGCACTATGTCTTCTATTAATAGCATTTTGAAGATCATCCCCAATACCACTTCCACCAGTATTCTTCCAATAAGTAATCATTTGTAAAGCCAAAACAGCATTTAAAAGAGCTGCACCAGCGAAACCCCAGAAAATTAAAGGATCATCTACTTCTTGTTTTGTAGTGAATAATCTAGCTAAACATCCTAATAAGGCATTAAATACTGCAAATGCCGATAAATTTCCTGTTGATTTGTGTTTATGATTTGAAATAATTTGAGGTGCTTTGGAAATTAGTGATAAAGGAAGAGTAGCTGCCTGGAGTAGAGCAACTTTACAAATTACAACAAATTTAGTACTATATCTCAAGAGAGACGATTGTGTGACTTACGCATTCCAGGTGGACATAAATTCTCGGACCAAAGTACAACACCAGTAACGATGGTAATGACTAAACCAGTAATGACTTTACCAAGATTACCGGAATTTTGTTTTCCAGTCAAAGGTCCACCTAAGCCCCCCCCTGCAGCGCCTCTGGGGGATGTGAAGAAAAGGATCAATAAGGTAATGATAACATTTTGTATGGTGAGGAAAAAGTTTTCTCCATATGTGGAGAATGGAAATCGATTTCTTGAAGCGTATGCCAGGTTAATTGCATATGAAGTGGTTTCCAGGATCTACAGGATATCGAATGATAAGCTCACTTCTTTGTTTGACAGGAATTCACAAAAATTTTCCAAAGAACCTCTCACTTACATATGCTGAAAGTGATAATCCTCTTGCTGATCCACTTCCCACGATCTTTAATATTTGAGGGATTTTGACTATTCCACCACCAAGAACAATACCCAATCCCAGACCCTTCGATAGAGCGTATTTCAGACATTCCACATGCGTGATATCGAAGTTGTATACAAGCACATCATAGCATTGTTCTCCTATCAAAGCTTCGGCTGGTTGTCGAAGGAATCCAGGTATATTTTGCGTTATGGAGGTTATCTACCTTTCAAACATTAGCTCTTCTCTCACAACAAGAGCGAGACAAAACATACGGCTGAATGTAGAGCGGACATGATGACATGTAATGTTGAAACCGAAGTAAATTCAAGACTGATTGGTGCCAGTGTGCTAGCGGTGATTCGAGTGAATCAGTCTCGTGTCTTCTGGATATGCGAAATTGTAATTGCTATAACAGGTGCTATGCTGCTTAGGTTTGAAGAAAGATGAAATATGAACAGCTCCATTTCTACGACTGTCGCGCTGGACCAGGTTTAAGATGACATCAATATTGTCCCATAAACAACTATTTGATCCCGTTATTACTAATACCTACTAGTCGCTAAATTGTTACGATTGTCATTTCTTACATGTTATTACATAGATCAAAGTCTCATCATCTCGTATATACTGAATACTTGCGAATCAAATCTCCTTCATCGTTGAGAAGAGGAGAGAAAAGATTATAGCACAATCTAAGACCACAATACGAAATGAAGAAGCTTGTCCGTTTCTACCTATCAAACAGATACAAAATCGCACCAAGAGTGATTATAATCATACAATACACATACCCATCTTACTGCTCAACCGCAACATCGATCGACATTCTAAAGAGCTCATCTGTTTCTATACTAGTACTAGTACAATCTTTATCTTTGAGTTCTATGGTATTTCGTGTAGTTTACCATCTCATACCCCCATCACTTTCATCTCTTCCTTGAGAGAGTAAAGCGCTCATACTCATCTGCAATTCTGCTTGACTATCTTTTCTGACCGTTCTTTCCCTTTGTCTACCCCTCATATCGGAGATGCTCATGTTCATCGATAAAGGCGATTGCAGTTCCAAAGCTTCGGTGTTATCTCTGTCAAAACTTGCTGAAGAAGAAACCGATTCGCTTGACCTTCTGATGTTGTTAGCGGACGTCGAAGAAGTTGTGTTTTGAGGTGATGGCTCGAATGACATCAGGATATCGTGTGCCAACTCGTGAGTCTGTCCATTACCATTCATCATGCTATTGCCCCAATTTCGGGCGTCGAGATTCATATGATCGAAAGAGAATTGTCTTTCTAGTTCAGGCGAAGGTCTCATAGCCTCCAAATTATG
This sequence comes from Kwoniella pini CBS 10737, assembly GCF_000512605.2. Classification (NCBI taxonomy): domain Eukaryota; kingdom Fungi; phylum Basidiomycota; class Tremellomycetes; order Tremellales; family Cryptococcaceae; genus Kwoniella; species Kwoniella pini. The sequence goes on along the minus strand of NC_091717.1, from coordinate 2,006,418 downwards.
GGCACCACTCAAATCGAAGGTAGGTTGCTGATTCAAAGTATTCGGCAGATTATTATCGTTCATCCAGAAAAGGGAAGACTGAGGATTAGCCATGGGAGTTGGTTGAAAAGTCGTGTTCACTCCATACGTCAGTAGCATGTTTTCAAGGTGAGCAATTCTACCAGATTGAAGATCGGTGAGATGTTTCAAATCACTGTAATAGTTTTCGCGTCAATACTGGCAGGACAGCGCCATGAATCACAATACTGACCGGATGTACTGGACGCTTTGACTTAAGATCCTTCCCTTACACTGGACGGCATCTTTTAGGGCTGCCTTGGTGGTGGTAGAACCGGTGCGTTTGGTTTTCTACGGTTCTTGTTGTGTCAATTCGTGCCCCCGTAAGATCCTGTCAAGGCTACTCACCTTCTTCTTCCCACCGGCAGTGAGTTGAGGTTTGCCCTCTTCCTCATCATCATCCTCAATGGCTTCCTCATCATTCGGTAAGTTGTAAGCAGGAGGTAAAAGCTGACTCAATTCTTCGATTTTAGCATTAATATGTTCTCTCCTTCGCTTTTCAACTTGATTGTGACATTCTCTTCTCCTTTGTTTCTTGTAGGACTCGTCGGACAAGAGGTGAAGAGGTTTGGCAGGAGTCATAGGACTATCAATAACAGCATCGTCCACCGTTTCACCGAAGCTACCCAGACTTCCAGGTACCATTGAAGGCACGCTACCGCTTCCCCAAGAAACGTTATCGTTCTCATTATGAGGTATTGACATTCCGAAATTACCACTCAGTCCGAAATCTGGAGGAGATATAGAATCGGTTTGTTCACCTTCAACATGTGTGTCAAGTCCTATACCCAGTCCCATCGGTTTGATTTCATGGATAGTGTTGGTGATACCCATCTGGGCGGCGCCGGAGAATGATTGAGCTCGACCTGTTACATTCGTTCTTCCCCTAGGCTGAATCGATCCAGAAGGTGGTCTCACATCGTTCATTGATTTTCTTGCAGTTCGGGAACGTGAAGAAGGCGCTTTACCGATATGAGAAGATCTAGAAGACGACTGAGACCGTGATCGCTCATCTTGAGATTGATTGTCTTCGTTGCCAAAATTAATCGGTGGCTCAGGATTATCGACACCGAATTTGATAGCGTTGAAAATGGCTGCAGGATGGAATCGATCTGCGCTGGTTGACAGTGGCGAATTCATACTGTAGTCGAAAGTGTGAGTCTGAGCGGGTAAAGATGAGGAAAATGAGTAAGGGGAAACCATATTCATAGACATCTGATGAGGACTGCCGGACATGAGTGAAGTAAGCAGATTGGTTTCTACTGTCATCGACCCATCAGAGAACGGTCGATGCATAGATGGTCTGTTGGAGCCGTTGTCTACCCCTGGAACCCTGTGAATGCATTGTCAAGTATCAGTGACAAACTACGCGCCTGACGTTCCTTGGAGGTAACTCACTTGAACCCTTCTGTCTTGATTGTTGTCATTCTCGCGGGTTGATTCAAGCTGTGGAGTGGGAATTCGACAAGCGATAAAAGATGAAGCACAAGTGAAGTGGGCCGGAGATGTCCGACAGTGTGAAAGAAGGAGCAAGTTGAAAGGAAGAAACAAGATCAGCTCGATTTTCTTTTCAGCCGTAATGTGTGATTTTCGTAGCAGAATGTATGGGGTAGGTTGATAGTCAAACAGATGAGAGGCAATATGAGTTGCAGAATGCGTTTTTATTGTAGATCATCCGAAATTGAGATGCGAATCACACCTTCGCTTTTGTCCAATTGCTGACGCTGGTTATGGATAACCGGTCAATCCTAAACGATCAAAGTCCGATGAAAGAGGAGAAAGGGGAATTGATGGTCAATAAGGGTTTGGGGTTGATGTAATTACAGCTCGGTTCGCCGATGGATATTCGCAAAATGAGATGAAACTTTGAAGGAAGAGCATAAATAGCATTGGCCACTCACCGATATTGTTGAGAGCAATTCCGATCCCTTTCAACTAAAATAGACGCAATTCCTAATTCAATTGAAACTTATGTTCGGATCTCCACTTTTGTATATTTGATGATCTAAGCACTACCAATAATCTCCAAAGATATAAGTCTAAAGTTGCTAATATCTGATCATTAACAGTAGACAAAGTTCTGATGGTAATTAATGATGTTGAAAAAGAAAAAACGAAAAAAAAAACACTAAAGGGAGTCAATAATGTTGCGTGTATGGTGGTCAAGTAACGGGAATACGTTGTTTCAAAAGGTTTGAAAAAGAAGATATTTCGTTCACTTGATACTGGAATATCGTCTAAATCGCTTTAAACTGGTCGATGACGGTAAGAAAGCTTTCTCTTTCTCCCCCTTGCTTTGTGGGTGTAGTAATTTGTTTAATTTAAGAACTTGTCTTAGACGCGGGGAAAAACAGGGTAAAATGGAGTCCCAGGCGTAAGCGAAAGTGTATGTGTATGTTACATACGTTTGTCTGATTCCTGGTTCTTTCTTTGCATTTTTCTTCTTGTTTGACGGGTGAGTAGGAGGGAGTAAGCAGTAAATCCCTTTGTTTTTGTTATTTGATCGTCTGTGATTTTACGCATGAATAATTTTGGGGGAATTGAGGGAAAAGAGAACAGCCATCATAGCCCCGCAATTGGTACCTAAACAGAAAGAATAACCGATCAAATTCGATTAAATCCTTGGATGTTATACCTTGAATAACCACTTTTAGTAATTTTCATTTCAATATGATACCCCATTTGCCCCAAAGTTCTCCTTATGAGCCCCGTATTCCATTTCACTCTTAACTTTTCCCCTTTTGCATTACATACTCCTTTATCGTAACTGAATCAAAAATCATTCCCTGATCTTACGCTATTCGTTACTTTTATCTTTCTACTCATGCTCTCGGCCGGAACTACAAATAACAAAAAGAAAATGCTCTCTTTCGAGCTTGTATATGTCTTCAACTGGATCATACAGTTCATCTGCAGCTCTTTGATCGCCTTCGGTCTTGATCACTTAGACCGACAACATGGGGAAAGGAATTTGCACAGAACAACGTTTGACATGTACCAATTCGACCGACCTTTGTTGTTCTGCTATTCCTGTTTCTTCGGTGATCCGTTAGAATCGCCAAATTTGCGTGACGTAAATACCTCACACTTCAAACGGATATGAGCGAAAATCAATGCATGGACTGAGTATATTAGGCTGAACCTCGAATGGTTCCTCGAAATCTGGACTCAAGGGGTTACAGAATCTGGTTCTTTGCAAAATCGTTTCAGCTCAGGCTTGGATCATCCGCCAATGGCTGCTTATTTGTATGGACAGCATATTGATTTTCATGATTCATAGTAATATATCAAAACTTATAGGCATTACGAAGTGCGATCATAAATCACAACAGCATATTATATTATTGTGTCATCAGCTCAAGCACCAAGAAAGCTTCCAATATCCAATAAGTCTTATTTATTCCTTAATAGCCCAATTCAACGGGATGACCATTTAAGTAACTGTTTGAACCTTCTCGATAATTATCTTGAACTAAGGTTGCGTTACCAGCGATTAATTTGAGAATATCCTTTCGTCCTATCAAAAGATCGTGTTCGGTCCAGTATGTCGTGTTGACCGGAGTTCCAGGAGCAGGAGGAACCACTGGTGCAGTAGTGTTGACATACGGATCGGGGTAGATGAAAGGATTGGAAGCGTTAGGTCCATTGGGATTGGCAAAGTAAGTGAAGTTAAGCCTAAAGAACACTGTTATCAGCTCTGCCTGCTCGCGCAGTCTCATTTAACTCACCAATATCCTTGAATCAACTTGGACAAATCTTTCTCCGGTTGAGTCCAGCTGTTATTGTTGTTGTCGCCGAAAATATAAGGAAGATCGGAGAGGTGAACAGCTGTGATGCAATAAGGTCAGAAAACTTTCATAAGAAGAAGGCGTATCGCCACCATTTCACTAACCGCCGTATCTGTCTGTCGAAGCATTACCCTTGACATAATCGAATGTATAGGTCCAGGTTCTGTTGTAGAAGTACTCGTTGGCTTGTCGAAGCATATGTCGTCGAGGTGCAGTATGTCTAGCATCGGTCAACAATGCGGCAAATTGCTTGTATCTATTGCGGGGGAAAGTCAGTTATTTCATTCGAGGGGAGCAAGAAACGCACGTTGGATCTAGGCCAAAGGTTGCATTGCCCGTACCGAACGGTCTATACAATTTCCATCAGTATGTTCACACCTCAATAACACTGATTATGATTAGACTTACGCTCCCCTGACGGGGTTAGGAGGGTACAAGGTTGTCAGATTGGTAGTGAAGTTAGCTGGTGGCGAAACAGGATACAGCTTGTCGAAATCCTCCACGAGAGTAGCCTGAGTGATGTTGACAGGGGTAGCTCCGGTCGCTCTGCGCAATCTGTCAGCTGCAGGTTCATTTACAATTCACTCGACCGAGACTTACTCATCCTTTGTTTGCCCAATTATGAAAGGAATTGGAGCGATGATACCTTTCTCGAGCAATTTCCAAGGTTGATCAGGGATAAGGTCGGAATCAACGCTTGGTCCTGAACAGAGTTTTCGTTAAATTTGGATAATGCACAATGTCCAATCAGCTTACCATAAACGAATCTAGCATGACATGTCATCAGGTCAACTCATCTAATATACCTGATAACGTACTTACGATGATGTGTAATTTGGATTGGACAGGATTATTTGTTGAGCCGCGAAGATATCTGCTGCACTGACGTTTCGAAGACAGCCAACTTCAGTGCCAAAGGTAACGTTATCGCACTTGGTGATATTGAGTAATTGCTCATATGGACCAAGCCAAGTCTTCTCGGTGAGTCCGATAGGGACAGATGAAGGTGCACCAGAACTCATGATCTATATCATCAATTAGGACTTTTGTACACGAGGGCCATATTGGAAACTCACTGCTGCATTGAAAAGACTTTGTTCTGTATCAAAGTACAAGTGAGAGATGGTGATCGCCCCAGCGGAGTGACCATGAAGAGTAACCTGAACAAGCATTAGCCCTAATTCAGATTGCGCAAGTGTGTTCTAGCACGCGAACCTTGTGACGATCACCTCCGAAACCTCTAATGTTCTCTTGTACCCATTCAAGAGCGCGAATTACGTCTCGCATACCAAGGTTACCAGCTCGAGCGTGATCGAAAGCAGGACCATTGCTAATGATTGAAAGCATAAGTATCTCCTTCGCGCCATACTCTGCAGGTGAATACTCACGGCCAGCCGAGAACTCCCAATCGATAATTCAAAGTGACGAAGACGACAGGCTTGTTCTGTATCAAGAAACATGGTTATTCGGGAATTAAGTGAGTTCATGATGTTTCTGACAGATTGACAGAAGCAGAAGGTCAACTAACTTACGAGAGTCTGAGAATAAGATACAAGTCCAGTAGGGTCGTGCACAATACCACTGCCATATTGCCAACCTCCTGAATGACTATCACAGCACACATCTGTCAGCCTCTGGCTTACAAGACCAATATCGGATGATACAATACAGTATCATATCAGGCTTCAGCATGATGTGATCGTACGTACAGATACACGATGACAGGAAGAGGGTCATCAGTATCCCAATGATCGGAAGGTTTGTAAACATTGAGGAAAAGACAATCTTCAGATGTACCAGCTGGACCTGCTTCTCCTTGAGAGATATCTTGTAAACATGATGGTGCGGGATGACGAGCATCTACTTCAGGATCACTATAATTGTAAGGGATGGGTCGTCTCCACCTTAAGAAGCCAACAGCTACAGCAGTTCTCATCAGCTCAAAACTAAATACTCCAGTCATTTTATCTTTTTTTCGAGGTACTTAACTCACGAGGTTCAGCATATGGAATACCGTAGTATTTGTCAACTTTATTGTCTTCATCTTGAACACCAGTGATGACAATACCATCTTCGTAGTATGGGGAGTTATAAGGATGAATAGTCACTGAAGGGTTTGTAGGATATCCACCATCACCCTTTTTACGGGTTTCGATGGCGGAAGAAAGGATCAAAGGAAGAAATGGAAGAAACACTAGAGAGCGCATAGTGAATATTATGGATTAAGATAGTCGTACGATGTGAAGCAGAAGTCTTATAGGCTACAAGAAGACGACGAAGGATGAAAACGAAGAGAGGAGAGCAATGGGAATTGGTGGAGTTTTATATCTTGCGGTGCATTAATCTAGAACTTGAAAATGATGGTTATTTGTCATTCGTCCCAATCTGCTCGGCCTCGTGTAGAGGAGACATGATGAGACGATGACTCTGATCCATATGGAGGTGACAGAAATGTGGACCGAGCTATCGGACTGTCGGCCAGGTACAGGATGATCTCTTCTTCTCGATGTATCAATCTGGTTTCCATCAGTTAAATTTCCTTCATGATTTAATGGATACGTCACTAATCCATAATAATCGGATCGATTGAACTAAATCGAATAGCAGGGAAGTGTAACGATCAGTAAACACTCAATCTCACTAGCCGGAAAGGCATTCCTTTACCATTGACTTAGTGGACTTTACACGTTTTTCATAGGTCACCGTGTGGTCCACAAGATAATCGAGGACGTCGATCATCTTGTAAGCTGCTTCTGACCGAGATGAGTGAGCATCATCATCTATCGAAGCATTGTTTTGAGTCTACACAAATGCCCATCAATATCAATCTTAGTTGGTCGTCAGAACGTTAGAATGCTACGAGTATATTATAAATGCGTTTCCCACATATACAGCACTTTGTTCGAAACGCGTTCAGGATGATCCGCTCAAGCGAAGAAAGTGTAGTGACCTCATCGTAAATGTTTTGACATGAATGCAGATCGTCAAAACAACAGATCAACTAATTTAAGCCATAGTCAATTGTTTCGGAAAGAGCTATCCCCAATGCCCTCGCTAATTGGGAACGGCCATCTTCAGGTGTCTCGCCGGTCTTTGAACCGAGCAGCAACAAGAGCTCTTTCCAAATTATCATCGAATAAACATTACATTCATGGATCGATAAGCCAAACATTCCTCCCAGTAAACTCCAGGCCAGATCGCATCGAAACTTTCGTCTCCAAGAGAGCGCTCTTTAGGTGCAACAAAAGTTCGTTAAAAAACCATCTACCTTTGTCCGCCAGTATATCCCTGCTATCATCACGTCAACTACATACAACCCATCGGGTGAATTCAGCTTCACCTGGTCCATCCAAACCTAAGCGCATGAAAGGTGACCGTCGCATACGGCGATTGCGAAACCTCTTATTCTTTTTGACTCTTCTCTCAATCCTATATTACACATATTCGCCCTTCCGACATACGGTACTAGCAGGTGTGCGATGTGCAAGATTGATGAGAGCGGTATTAATGGATGTATGGGATTATAAACAAGTTTTCGCAGCAGAAGAGAAATTAGGAGAACCAGGAAGGGAATTGAATGAAGAAGAAAAGCAAATACGTAGAAAAGCTAGAAAAGATTGTCATAAAAGAAGTGCAAATAGATTATTAGAAGCTTTGAAGAAAAATTCTGGAATTTATGTTAAATTAGGACAACATGTTGCTGCTGTTCAAGTATTACCTAAAGAATGGACACAAACAATGACACCATTACAAGATCAATGTTTCCCTTCACCTTTAGAAGATATTGATAAAATGTTAAAAGAAGATTTAGGATTAGGTATAAATGATTTATTTGAAGATTTTCAACCTAATCCTATTGGTGTAGCTTCTTTAGCTCAAGTACATCGAGCAATAGATAAACAAACAGGTAGAAATATAGCTGTTAAAGTTCAACATGCCGATCTAAAAGAATTCGCAAAGATTGATATGCAGACTGTAAATTTCGCTATACATTTCGTTAAATACATATTCCCAGAATTTGAATTTAGTTGGTTAGGTGAAGAGATGAATCACATGTTACCACTTGAAATGGATTTCACGAATGAAGCTTTGAATTCGAAACGATGTAAAGATGAATTCAAGCATTTAGAAGGAAAGACCAGTCTTTATTTACCTGAAGTCCTATGGGCGGAAAAAAGATGCATGGTGATGGAGTTTATTGAAGGTGCTAGAGTTGATGATTTGGTCTATCTGAAAAATCATGGAATAGATAGAAATCAAGTTTCACAAGAATTGTCTAGAATATTCAGTCAAATGGTTTATTTGAATGGAAATTTCCATGCAGATCCACATCATGGTAATTTATTGATTCGACCAAAAGCGAAAACTTCAACAAGTCCCTTCAACTTTGACGTCTGCTTATTAGATCACGGTCAATATTTCGATATTCCAGATGACTTGCGAGTGAATTATGCACATTTTTGGTTATCACTTATCAAGAAGAGTTCAAAAAAGACTACAGAAGAGAGGAGGTATTATGCTAAGCTGGTTGGTAATATCGATGAGGACATGGTAAGTATCCAAATCACTCGAAGGTGTGCCCAATCCACTAATTAATCTTGGCGTAGTATCCTTTCCTCGAATCAGCTATAACTGGTCAGATCAACATGGCAGACGAGAACAATGACCCTTCATACGGCGATGGTGTTCGACCCACTTCACTGCTCGATCTAGGCAAGGGTTCAATGGACGATAATCAAGTTGGTAAATTACGAGCAGCTATGATGGAGAGGGACGACTTGCTAGTATCGATCTTCGAGCTTTTACGAACGGTACCAAAGTAAGCCTTCATTGTTATATGATGAATACTGCACTGCAGATGCTAATGTACAGATTGTCTTAGGCGTCTACTTATGATTCTAAAATTATCCGATTTGCAACGTTCTTTAGACCAAAGTCTAGCTACAACGCATGGACAGAGTAGAATTTTTGTGATAGTTGCAAGATATTGCTCCAAAGCCGGTAAGTCTACACACTCCGTTCATGCACTATCTCAAGGTAGGCTGATATTCTGTCCATAGTCTGGCAAGATGAAATCCACACAATCCGGCAATCCCTTTTACAAAATGGTATCTCCTTTTCTATATTTCGGCGATTGATCTCATCGTTGTGGGATTACACCTATTGGAATACAACATTAGGTATAGTTGAGTATGGTATGGACATGAAAGCTAGATTTGTCAAGATCAGTCTATGGGTACATGGGTTAGGTAAGGGTGGTTTGAAAGAGGCGGAGGATGAAGCTGCTGGATTACGAACGAAGAGGGAATATGGCAAGACAGCTTTAGGCTTATCTTAGTGGTTCTCTGGTCGACTGCGTTGAGCTCGGTCCAAATTCGTATCTGCTGATGAGCCCAAAGAATTGTTTCCTTTAGGGTAAAATCTGTACAGTTGTAATCAAACGGAAATGCACAAGATGTATATCAACCATTGTATATATTTTCGCCTATGCTTACTTGCATTTCCTATTTCCTTAGTCTATCCCAGCGGTTTTCCAGCCAACTGCACATCATTGACTGTATACAAGCAATAACAATAAGAGTTTTGATCAGGAATCATGTAATCTTTGTAGATCTGGAAAAGACTGTTTTTAATCTAGAGTAGCCATTCTGTTGTTATTATTATTTGGTTGATCAAAACTCTCAATTCTTCTTTCCTCAGGTTTATTCTCACCCATTAAACTTGTAATTCTTCCTAATTCATGTCTTTCATTCTTTCCACCTTCTGCCCCATTAACATATCTAATATTATCCTGTGCTTTCATTAACTTCCGAATCCTTTTAGATTCTTTAACTGGATCTACACCTGGTAAATACATCGCATCGATCGATTCAAGAGGTACACCAGCGGTCTTATAAAACGTGATTATCAGTACAATTTGCTCAAGTTCAAGTATATTCGAAGAACTCACTTCGGGACAGAATAACCATACCAATGGTGCATAAGCGAAATTGAATACTAAGTTATCAAATCAGCAATTGCAGTAATCGCTGATTCGGGATGTGATAGAATATGACTCACCAGCGAATACTAAAAATATACCCCAACCAATTTGGTCAATACCAATTGGAGTTACTTGAAGGATAACAAAGTCAAATAACCATTGAAGGGCAACACATAGACTGATACATAGCGGGGCATTAGTGTGAGTCCGAATAGGATGAAAGCCATCATCCGATATGATATAGCAAATTGCCACTCACCCTCCACCTTTAGATCTGTAGGTAGTGGACAGAATCTCGTTACCTGCGCAAGAAAGACCATATCAGCCATTGCAAAATTCCATCACTATCTGGTTTCTGTTCTCCATTGCCCTCTCAGTCATGCGCTACTCCCGTACAGGCCCTCCTGCCCCCATTCCACCATTCCTTCGGCGCTGAACTCCTTCCGCCTCGTTCCTTCTATTTCGTCCTTTCCTTCTCAGACACCTTCCCCCTTCCAATCCCATCTACACCCATTATGCCTCATCTTAACTGTACTCATGTCTGAGACTGGAAAGCCTCATGAACAAAAGCTGTTCTCAATCGTAACTTACTGTAACACCAAACACCTAAATGGGACGGAAAAAACGGGTATTAGCGACTTCCTTCTTTCTTCCCGAACTTCAGTAAGAAATGGGCAGAGATAGCCACTTGCCTGCCATGAACCCCCATGTGAAAAACGATTGATAGAGGAATAAGCAGACAGTTGCAACGTATCCGGATGCTTTAGTGTTGACTTTGACCATTGCGGCGAGAACGACCATTGTAACTCCCTATTCGTGACACAAACGAGTATCAATCATTTGGTTCTTGTCATATTCCTCTTGAATAATCTGCTAGAAGTATATCGTTCGACTCACCATACAAATTGCTGTTACTATGAAACAATTTCTTCTACCAGCTCGTTCGATCAGGAACCAAGTAAGGAAACTCGCGATGAGAAACCAGACTACAATGAGAGGTAGCAGCAATAGTCAGCTTAAAGGTCTATATGGTAACATCAATACCGCTTACCTTGTAAAAAGCCTGACATTAGAGTTGAAAGATGTTCTGACAATCCTACCGAACCTTCGAAAATGGTTGTCAAGTAGCTAAGGTGAAATCTTATCATCAAAAAAGGTCTTTATGTGGCGAAAATAGGAATGAAGACTTACAAACTCAATACGGTAGATCCGGAAAAGGGTTGCGCTATTGGCAAGCTCATAAGCTTGTTTCCCTAGTAGATTCCAAATCATACATACCGACTTGAATGCAACATGCCTATCTCGATTGGATTAGCTTTCATTTCAAACAAAAATTGATTTTGACTTACAGTGAACACTCTTCTCTTTTCTCTTGGTCCATCATCATTATGCCTGATAGTGAACAAATCAGTCCAAGTAGCTCCATGTTCCTGTTCGAAAGTTATAGCTCGAGTCATATCTTCAATTTGTTCATTCACCAAGCTATCATCTTCAGGTCTATCGAGTAAACAACTGACTACGGATCTAGCTTGATCATATTTTCCATGTGCAATTAACCAACGAGGTGATTCAGGCATGAAAAGAACCATAAATGCCATAATTGATACACTAATAGTTTGTAATGAGAATAATAATCTCCAAGTGATATTTTGAGCTTGGATTTTTAGTCAGCTATAGTTGACTAAATTAGTACATTGTTTTCTTAATGACTTACTTGGATATTGTTGAAGTAAACCATAACCTGCCCAATAAGCAATTAATTGACCAACAATTAAAAAACTTAAAGAAGTACAAATGACTGTTCCTCTTAATTTAGCAGGAGAGGTTTCGCTATCATACGTCAAAAGAAAAAGGTCAGTATCTAGTCTTAGCCTCAAAAAATAAATGAATCTCACTTTTGCCAACTGGGTAAAGTTGAAGTAATGCCTCCTAAACCAATACCAGCGATTATCCTACCAGCAATCAACATGCCAGTATTTTGAGCTGCCACTTGGATAACTGATCCAATGATCATAGGTATAGTGTAAATGTATAATAAAGCTTTTCTTGGGAATCTTTCACCGAATAAAGCGACTAATAAAGCACCAACGAAACATCCAAGTTCTGTAAAACACCCAAAATATATCAATTCATCGTTAGTTTTCTTAACCCATAGCTTGATGATGAGGTATCAAGAAAAATCTTACCGAATAGACTAGTGACGGTACCTTGCATTGAAGTACTGAGGTTGAACTCCCGCTCGACTACATTATAATAATTGTATTCAATAAATGAGAATGGTCAAATGATGATGTTTTCTGACTTACAAGCTGTTGTGGTGATCACAGCTCCAAGGATAGCATCTACGCATTATTCCGTTCAGTGCAACATCAATGAAAAATAATCCCATTATACATACCATCAAGACCGAACAGGATCCAACCCATCTGCAAGCATTAATATTATATAAGTGATCTCACCGTATGTCAGTACGACTGACTCGCCACTTACACCAGCTGTCAGGGAGATAGCTACAGGTAGCTTGTTACCTCTCAATCCGAGATAAGGCATTTTGAAAATTGAAAGTAAATTTGAAGTCGTACCTCGTATAGATATTTGAATTTATGCGTAAATAAGCTTAAGTTGGGAATATGTCTAGATATCAGGTATTTCGATATTCCAGAAAAATTATTGATTGTTAGACTACTTTTACCTTCATACCCTCTTCATATCTTTTGAGTCTCATCCTATATATCTGATCTTCATTGCCAACATCTTAACCGCTTTAGACCGCTATGTACCGATTGATTTGTGTATCATGTCAATTAGCAGAATTTTAGCGTCCTTTCAATCTTCATTCCTCTATTGTCCCTTTTGATACTCATGAGCCCCTCATCAAACCCCTTTCCCCCCTCATTGGGGCTTGATGACTCATGTTAGATACGGTAAATGACGCTATATCGAGTCATGGTTCGGCACGGTGCACGGTGTGGACGGTACTTTGCAGTCATCAGGTGGTAATTCTTAAGATACAGATCAATGTTGTTTAGAAGAGCCGCTGGTATGATAGCAGAGACATAAAAGCTTAAAATAGAACATACGTAGGGTTGGCATTCTTAATTAGCGTTAATTAACGTTTTACGAAACAGCGTATCGGGTTGGAATCGGCAATGCGCCGAATTCCGAGTACCGAACAGCGAGTAGCAGTAGAGTCAGACTTTCCGATGAAAGCTTGAACAATGAAGGCGTCTGCAGGTCAATAAGCTGAGGTGCGCTTCTCCAAGTGCCATACGAATCTTAGCTATTTATACATCATGACATTGATGAAGATCTCCGTACATATTCCGTTAATCATCTATCAACCAGTCTCGCCATGCTGATTCACCTTCATACCTACAAACAAAGCCCATAAGCCAAAATCATATGCTAATCTTAGACTACCAGCAGCTACATATGCAATCCAGAATCTATCTCCTCCAGCTAACCATCCGGTAATTGTCGGTCCAGTAGTAGAAGCTAATGTTCTAAGCATACTAGTTATTCCATTGACAGCTGTAAGTTCATCTGTTGGAACTACAGCAGCTATGAATGCTGCTCGAGGCGCTTGATCCATGTTATTTAAGCCTGTCCTAATGAAGAATAGAATAATTGTCATTACAAGTGAATTTGGTGCGGGGAAGAGAAGAACTGCAGCTGAAGAAGGTATATGAGTGAATACCATCGTGTTGATTAAACCTAAATGATTCGCCAATGGTCCAGCTGCTATGGATGATATTGCAGCTAAAAAGTACGATATACTGGTTATATCTCCAAGTGTTCCATTTGATAAACCAAATTTTTGTGCTAAGTAATAAGTTGTCAAGGCGTATCCAACCATTCCATCTGCAAGGGAATCAACGGCTAGTAGGAACCATAACTTGTACATGATTTTACGAGTTGGATGACTGATTTGAGCGAGTTTAGACTTCCAACCGGATTTTGGCAACGCGGGTGGAACACCATTCGATGAAGTGGGCCTTTCTGGAATTGAAGAAGTCTGAATGGAAGATAGAGGTATTTGATTGACCGTCGATCCTCCTTCTCGATTACCATTATTGTCATCTTCCAATAATCCTTCCGCTTCTTCCGCTTGTCCGTCTTCTATAGAGTTGCCACGTTTCGTGCTCACTTCAGTCTTATCACTCATCAAATATATGCAAATAGCTCCTATTGTTCCGTTGATTACATATAACCAAAACATCGTATGATACGCTCTAGTATTATTCCAACCTTCTTTATGGCTTAACCAATTAACCACTCTTCCTGATAATTCCGTTCCAATTGCTGAACCTAATGCGGAGGTAACTACATACCATGATAAAACATCACTTCTAGTTTTAGAACTTTTAGAAGTTGTAGTTGATAATATTGATTCTTCTATTGCTCTAAATGGACCAAAATCTCCACCTGTTGCGCTAATTATTCCTACTACAGAAGCTAAGAGTAATATCCAATAATTTTCAAAATAAATAAATATTAATCCGGATAAAATCATCATTATACTTCCAAATAAAAGGATATTTCTACGTCCTATACGATCAGCCACTAAAGTTAAAATCACAGTGAGGATGACATCTCCTGCTAAAGTAAGAGTCATGAATGCTCCTATACGAAAGTCGGAAAACCCTAATGCTGAAAAGTACAAAGCGATGAAGATCCCATTTGAACCGTAGGCGAACATTCTTGTCGTCCGAGACATCAGAACTAACCATGAGTCAGGACCAGTCGTCCATAACGATGTCAAACCAAGTTCAGCGAGAATTCGTTCGACGCTGAACCGAGATGAGGTAGTCATTGTTTAAGTCGGGGCTGTTAGACGGAAACAAGGAGTCGTGATGAACAAGAGCTCGACAAGAAAGGCAAATTGAGTCGAGCAAAGGTTTAATGTCTGGGTTTTCGTTATGCATGATAACAAAATGAGGTGATAGAATGTCCGACTCAATTCGGGAAAATGAACAATCCAATCGATATGAAGGGAAAAGGGCACTTAGAATAACTAACTCACTTGGATCACGTCAATAAAATATGAAATATAATGGGAAGTCATATCATTAGGAATTGATCGGATTTGCGCGAAGAAAGCTCTATTACGTAATTACCCAGTCATCCTCTAATCGGGGTTTTGGATGATGGTTTGAACATGTGGCAACTGATTCCGTTGATTCACTCACGTGGTATTTGATATTTCAGAAGGTTCTTTCACTACAACCATGGAAAGCATATAATAAATGGCATAAAATGATAAAGAGGGAGAGGTGAACAGAATACATGTCATTATCTAGATTTCTGCGCTTTCGTTAAATCGAAAACTATGATGTATTTATGGATCTTGCCCTCATCTGCTTGGAAAAGTATATTATACAGTATCAATTTCCGCCTATCCCCCGTCTCGACCTCCTGAAACGATGTTTCATATGCTACTCCTCCCTATTAGCGTATGCGCTTAATATATTGTTATCGATTAAAAACCAGGAGGGAGGACTCCTTGAGGTTGACCTTGTTGAGGACCCCCCAGAAGCTATAAAGCAAAAGACGTTTTTAGTGCAATTCGAGCAAGATTTGAACAATGTGATATTAAGAGGTCGTGAACGTCACACTCACTTGTTGTTGACCTTGAGATTGCATTTGCATTTCTCTTTCTTGTTGAACAACCCTAGTTTCATCTTCAATTGCCAAAGCTAAAGGTAAACCAACTAAAAGAGCAGAAGTAGAAATCCACCACGCTAAAGTACCAGTAGATTGAATTGTCCAACTTGCCCAACTTGCTGTTGTTTGATATTTACTATATAAAATTGATCGAGTTTGAGGAGGAACAATATCTTTTAAAGCTACTAATCTTTCATAATAAGTTTCATCATCTGGGTTAAAATCGTCTTCTAAATCTTCTGAGAATGTCGAAGAAACTTCTGAATCGGTTTCGTAATCGGATTCACGTTCACCTTCACCCAAATTTTGGGAAACCTCTGGTGCGGACTCATCTTGAACTTCTTCTACAACTACTACCATTGTATTTGTGTGACTCTGTTGAGATGTTTTGAAGAAGGTGTATGTCTTATTTTTGGAGTTGTGCAATAAAAGAGTATGACGATCAATGAAAAATCAGAACAAGCGGAAGGATGAGGGTCAAACGACATACGATATAAAATGGGAAACTCGAATAAAAATTCAATTGGATGCACGTCACTGATCAATCTCTCATTTGACCGATTCAGACCATTTATTATTATGCAGACAATAACGAAAAGAAGCAAACCTATAACATGCATTAAAGATACAGAACATTATAACACAGTCACACACGATAACGTCGCCTTAAAACCTATCTTTATTGGCCGACTATCAAATCAGATCGCACAAAAGAAAAGTGGATTAAGATAAAAATATATGCTAGAGAGGTCTCATCTAACTCAGCTAGTCACCTAATTCTCAAGGGCATTGATTCTCGAAACGGCCACGACAAATCTATTCTCAATTCCATAACAGATAAGCACATGCATCGTCCGCCAATATTCCCATCAATTAATTGGAATCTATCGCCTTAAAGAAGACAGAACAAACGTTGAGGCGTCCTTCAACATGTTACAACACCCTTCTCAATCCTACTTGAATCAAGGTTCAGGAGGACAAGGTGGACAAAGCAATGGAAATGTACCATGGGGCGGCCCATTTCCAAGTTTACATTTGTGGCCTTTACAAGATACTTTCGTAATGAAAATGATTCATCTACCGGACGGTCAAAGAGTAAGTTGCACTCATATGAAAAGACCTACTCATTAATCTTAACTTTTCCGTTGTCAACCATTCGCGTAATACCTGATTAAGAGACACTGGATTAAGAGACAACGGTGCTGATTATGTTAAATGAATCTTTTGATAGATTAAAATAGGACGTCAAACAAATACCAAAACAGTACCTGGAGAGCGTAATGCTTATTTCGATAGTAAGGTGCTATCGAGGTTGCATGCTGAAATTTGGGAACAAGGAGGAAAGGTGAGATATATCGATTTCACAGATTCTGTAAAGCTGGGATGCGATTTGCTAAGTACACTCTGATATGACTTGATCAGATCTTCATCAAGGATGTAAGGTCGTCGAATGGTACTTTCATCAATGGGGAAAGGCTTAGTCCGGAAAGTGTGGAGAGTGAACCGTTTGAATTGAAAAATGAGGATCAAGTCGTAAGCTGAAACTTCCCGTCTTCATCTTAGCAATACTTCAAACATATCCTGCAGCTTTAGAGCAACAAGATTTCCGCTGACCACTCTGCGAATACAGGAATTCGGTATAGATATCGTTAGTGAGGATAATCGCACGATAGTCCATCACAAAGTGGCTGCAAAGGTATATTGCGTGTTTGGACCGGAGGATGCAGCTTTGAGTGCTCGGTGAGTTGTCATTACTTTTTTATATTGCCCGCGGCTCAGTCAATTTATCTCTTACATTGGACGATGATACATAGGGAACTGGTAAATTATCAAAATCAAGATACTCGAGGAGTAAGGCGTATGCCTCCACAGCAAAATGGGCACGCCAACAATCAACTTTCCCAAATGGGTCCTTCAATCATGAGTTCTGGAGGTAAATCTAGCGGACTGAGCTTTGATCATGTTCTCACCAAACTGCAAGTGAGTCCGTTACTTGTCGTATACAGTATGCAAACGCAGCTGATTCTCTCAACTACCCAAGAATGAACTCCGCGCAAGTAAGGAGACTGGAGCGGAATTGCAAACACTAGCGACGACTTTCACAGATATACAAGATACGCTGGGCGGAGGATTGGTGAGTCGTTTCGCTGTCTCCTTAAAGAAAAGAGTATTGTCTTGACGTCATTCCCCTGTATTAGCCACCTTCGCAAAATGGCTCAGCTACCCAATACATACCTCCTCAGTTCCGGTCTGCCTCGGCGGAAGCACAAGCTGCACTGGCTGGACCTCACGGCCAACAAGCGGCTGCATTTATTGCTTTACAGAATCAATTGACGGAGACTCAAGCATCACTAGGATCTCAGCTGGAAAAGATCAGGCTATTAGAAGGTCAACTGAAAGAACACGAAAGCATTCAGAGTGAGATCTCGACAATGAAAGAACAGATAGAAGAATCGAAAAGGGAGGTTTCTTTGCTATTGGCAAGCGGAGGCAGCATTCTTGGTGGATCTCACAGAGGAAGGCAATTGACGAGGAGGAATGAAGATGATGATGACGATGACGATGATGCTAGAAGTGTTATGACAATGATGGATAACGAAGAGGCGGAACAAAGGGTCAGAGATCGTCGTAGAATCGAAAGAGACAGTCCGGAATCTCGAAGAGATAGAGATAGGACCAATGGTGTCGATCGACCGCGGACACCTGAACCTACCAACGTGAACGGTGATCGCGATTCAGACGAAGATCAACTCTCCGCCTCTTCCTCTTCTTCTTCCTCTTACCCGAACGGTATAAATACGATAAGCAGTACACGAGAAACAGAAATTATCGAACAAAATGCCGAACTAGTAGGCAAAATAGCGACACTATCGGCCGAAATACAAGAAGCTGTCACACTATCTCAAACGCTTCAAAGCCAACATTCGGAAGCTATGTCAGCTGTCAGACTCCTTACTGAGCGTGTGGGCGTTCTGGAAAATGGAATAGCTTCGAAAGTTGCTGAAGAAGTTGAGAAAGCAGAATCTAAATGGGAAAGTTGGAAAGTGAAATTCGAAGAAGGATGGAGAAAAGAACGTGAATCTTGGGATTCAGAACGTGAGCGATTAAGAGGTGTAGTTAGAGAATGGGAAGAAGCTTCACGAAGAGCACACGAAGAAGAGGAAGAAAGGGAATTGAATGAAAGTCTGAGTGAAGACGAATCTGAAGAGGAAGAAGATGGAAATGAAGATGAATCAAATCAAATTCTGTCACTTGATGGATGGAAAGGTGGTAATGATGCAACTTCATCAAATTCAAGTAAATTACCAGGTCTGAATGGTAATAATCCTGGATCTAGGAAATCAAGACGTAGAAAGTCAAGTCAAAAAGCAATTTTGGCAGTTCAGGCTTTGAAGGACTTATCAGATCCTATATCGTCTTCCTCTTCCAATGATAAGGATAATAATAATGGATCATCTACACCTAAATCCTCAACTACACATATCTTACCTTCTGTCAACGGAAATTCATCTTCGAGTGGTCTTAATAATGGTGGAGGAAGTATAAGAATAAAGAATAGAAAAAGAGGTCAATCGAAACGATCTCATAATTTAGCTAGATCAGGATTAAGTCGTACGATCCAATTAGATGAAAAAGAGAAAGAACATTCAAATTCATCGGAATCTGGAAGAGAAAGTGTATCTACCCTTAAAGATAGTGATGAGACTGATGTAGCGAAGACTTCTAATGGTAAAACAAAGAGTAAAGAAATTGAAGGACAAGTAATCAGGGTGAGTACAATCACGTTGAATTATAACTTAAAATAGCAAAGAAAACTGATTCATTATCATTCCTAGCCGGTCCCTGTGTTTACAGTCTTGGTGGTTTTGGTAGCGGCAGGTGTATATTGGCATAAATTTCATAAAGATTGAATGAACCATCCATCATGTTCATCATTCTCTAACGATTTAGCGCTTCACAAATTGGGTAGGAGGGTAATCAGACTGTAAAGACAGACATGTCTACTTGCTATTGATGAGCTTGAGGTATACTTTGTAATCATTAGTCCCTTGTCATACATATTTCCCTTTTTTACAATATCAATCATTTAATGACATGCATCGTTACGACCCCTGTTCCCTAAAGATAGGCCGAACGATTAGGAAGGCTGCAAAACTAGATTGCAATGTGACTGGTTGCATAAATTCTCAGCAGTCAACGATAAGCTTTGATTATATAATTATGTATCTAGTCATCTTCTCCACTTAAGCCCCTTTCTTGAGCACCTTCGAGTAAAGATTGAGCTAATACAGTGTGTGTATCTCTTGAAGCGGTGATAGCTTGCTCGATCATCTAAAGTGAAAGAGGTATTATCAGTACATATTTATCATTACGCATTTCAATGCCTCCTGATCATGATTCCACCCTTGAGGTAATCAATCATTGATAAATGGGCTGAGTTAAATTAGAACTCACCTGGATAGCTTGATCAATTTCAAGTTCACCTTCCATATATAAATTTGTTAATTTGCCTAAAGCAGGTAAAACTCCAATTAATAATTTTCCACTTTGATCTTTTTCTTCATTTTCTTCAGGATCAACTAAAATTTGACCATTTTTATTTGAAATTACTATTGAACCTGTACTTAAACCATTCATAGGTATTCCAGCATCTGCTATAGCAGAAGAAGCAACTGTTAATCCAGATGAAATTACATTAGAAGTTGAATCTGATTCTAAAATTAAAAGATAAATATCAATTGAAGATTTAGGAAATTGTTCAAGTTGAATAGCTGGAATTAATGATTGTGTAAGTAATTGTGATAAATGAATTGGTTCTGTATCCTATAAACGAAGATGAAGTGTTCGTCAAATTTTATTATATTATATGTTTAGAAGAGAAATTGAGATTTACTCGTAATGGTGCACGACGAGGATCAGAAGCGAAAGGAGCAAATTTAATTTCTAAATTTAACGTTCCTTGAGGTGTATATGGAGGTGCTTTTGGACGAGGACCGTATCTAAGTGTACAACAGCAGGTAAGTAAGATAAAACAAGACGCGATGACCATTCAGTAATGCTATAGATGCATCACAACAAAAGAACTTACACTGAACATGCTATTTTCACTCCTCCCGATTCGATATAACCACTACCATTCGCTTGCGATATCAAACCAGTCTTTAAAACTACGAAGGACACTCCCAATTTAGCTCTCCCCGGTATATGTGATTGATACGTAGATTTACCGAGTATATAAACAAATGAACGTGGATTGTCCACTTACATATGGGTCTGGCTTCTTCGTTTCCTCTATCAACTCTTTTAGAAGGTCCAGCTTCTGGTTCTTCATCTAATGGCTCATATATGGGCGGTATGGACACTTCTGGTGCTGGTATACGTCTACGATCGAATGCAGTAGCCATTGCAGATAAATATGCTTGTTGGTGATCTTTGGTGAGATGTGTAGATTGATATGTAGGGGTTAGAAGTTAATTTGGAACAAGTTGAGTTGATCTTGAAATGATGAAATAGCAGAATTCGCGAAATGAAATCACCGGATCGAAACCCAATATTCTACGTTAATTTAATTTATACCAGTAAAGTACATTTCCATGGTAGGTGATACGACGATAGATTGCAATCTCAATCCAACTTGTATGGATGCAACGATATTCATTTATTCGATTCATGGTTACATTGGACATCATTTTAAATACATAATGAAATATAATAAAATATATAGGCAAGATTCAGGCCGATTTCATCAATCTTGTTTTAGAAATGAGCGGCTAGACAACCTTGTCTGTGTTAAAAGAAACTTTCTAGATCCACTGGCAGAGCTTTACTGGTTAGGTATTCCTTTCCATAAAAGAAAAAAAATATAAAGAGACCGGTCTAGCTACAATAACGGGATCATATACAATTTGATTCAAGAGAAAAGAAAAAAGAAGTAACAAAAAAGAATTGAAATTTTGAACAAATACTAACTCACTCTGAATGTCGCTGGGAGAAACTGAACCAAATCGGGTTTATGGGGTGCACAAATAAATACAAACATTCGATCGAGGTGGAGGTAGTCCACTTCTTGTTAGAGTAAAGTTGACTATTTCTGCAGAGCATTCATACGTTCATATTTGCTTAGTACAAGGAGAAGTGTAGCGAAATCTCATCCACTCAGATACAGTCAGAGGCAAAATATGGTCAAAGAAAAGAAGGTGATAGAAGGGTCGCACAAGCTGAAAAGCGTAAATTAAGAAGATGCGGCGTTCTACTATCTTGCGGCATGCTGCAGATGTATCGCAACGTACGATAGAGCATGCAAAAAATAATTTGCTTTATCACCATGGCCTCACATTGCAAAGTATAAGCAGCTGCTTGAACCTTCTTTTTCTCTCTTATAAACACGTGAGATTATACCTTTGCCTCTTTAAAATGGTTATCAAGCTTTCTAATATTAAACCTTGGAACGGATCGTGCACTTCCTCTTTTCACAATACTAATATGAATCATTGAATCAATTTAGGGGAATCTGCCTTGGAGGGAATCCCTATTGGCAGTAGAATATTCCCCAGTGGGTGATAGATGAGGATGATTTATAGCGTAATTATCAGGTTCAGAAATATTGGAATTATGTTCGATCTATCACACCAATCAATTTTATATTTCTCCATGGTCAAATATCGAAATCAATGGTAAATTGCTTACTCTCACTTTGACCATTGGTCCAATCATTGAAACTTGACTTCCATTTTCAATGTCAGATTTCATCTCTTTGTATGATCCATTACCTTCTTCAACAAGTTTAGGATTGATTAAATCGGTTGAAGGATAAGTGTGATTTGTAAATGCTTTTGAAATTCCACCGCTTGATTTACCAGAAGATAATAATGATATTTCACCTCCTTCTTTTTTGAGCTTATTGTGAAGTAATCCTCGGATAGTTTGTCTTCCTACTAAAGCAGAGAGTACTGAATGAAAGTATAATGTAGGTACACATGTGATCACGAATTTTCGCCAGTCAGCTAGATAAGAGATAAGCATTGAAATTTAGCATTATAACTACCGGGTAATGTCATATGACTTTGTACTTACAGGTAGGAGATCCCGCGACTTGATCAGCACTTTCCAGGATAAGAAGTAAGATGACAGGTGGCAACCTATACCCAATTGCGTTCAATACGAGGTCAATCTCATTTCGCTAACTCAAGACAGTCTCATTCACTTACATAGATTCGTACATCAGAGCGAATAAATTGTGCAGTAATCGGGTTTCGTTGTGGAAAATGCTATCTTTTGAGCGAAGTAATAAGGTCGTAACTGGGAGAGAAGATAAAGAAGTCTGCAAATCAGCTGAGAGACTCGAGTTACCCAATCAGAAAAAGAGTATGAGCATTTACGTGAAAGACACAAAGTAGCATCCATTGCGAGAGTCAAGGCACCCCATACTCTGCTCGAGTGGATATAATCTTCGAAGTATCCCGGTAGACTGGGTAAATTCTCCATGAGCAAAGCGGGCAATTTGTAGCCTTTGATGACAACTCTACCATGACTTGTCAACCTGAATTGTCTAATTCATCACTCGTTGGTACAGCAGATCGATAACTCACACAAAGGCAGAGATGAAAGGCGCAATAACCACGATAGCGAGTGGAGGTAACAACCATCGTTTCTTGTTGGCCATCTAACAATATCAAATGGTCACTCAGCTACTCCCGACACTGGAATCTCAGAAGTAGCAGAATACTCACACTCCAAGCTCTGTGAGCATAGTATATAGCTGCAGACGCATTGAAAAAGGCTCCAATGAGTAAAATAGTTTGATCTACCATATACAAAAAGCGATAGATTGTGTGAAATTCGGTGGCTGCGTGGTACACCAATTTATATGTCTTACAAGCGCATCGCGTCAATCTTGGATTCTTGCCCTAAGAGGTATGATGAGTAACCACTTACCTGAGCACAAGTCAAGCCTAGTGCGGCTCTGATAGATATCGAGTCAATAACGAATACACTACACTTGAAAGCTGCTGACTCGACTCACATGCTAACAGAACAGCCAAGACCGACGAATCCGAGGTATAGTGAATTATCACTTTTCTGGAAATATTCAAAGTACTGAAATGTCTTGGTTACGATTGAGCTGACGATGAGAGATTGAAGGACAAGGGCAAATACATTCCACCACTATGCGTTTCACGGTCAGTGACAAGCTGTGCCTTGGATCATCATGGAGGATTTGAGAAGCAGGATGTTGTGATCATATAGTAAGTAGGGAACAACTTACAGTCGTTTTAGAGGGGTTCGAGCCCAAAGATTGCCATAGCATAGCATCGAAGTCAATTTGGTAGCCCCCTTGCATGGTGGAGTCATAGCCTCCCGCTGTATTAGTGGAAGCCATATCAAGTAAGATAGATCGGCTTTTCAATGGTGAGACTGGTTGGTGTGTCACAGTTTATGCGAAAACTGGATATATGTTTACATGATTGAAGGAATGGGCCGAGGAGATACGAGATCATGTATTTTATATCTTTTCCAGACCTCCCTTACTCATAGATGATAAGGTAATATTTGATGCCCCAATGGAGCCATTTTGATAGGCTTTTTGGCGCAAAAGGACAGATTACGACAAGCTTTATGAAGGATGATTGATAATTACCTTTCAAAGGATTCAATAGTGTAAACAAGATTATGTTGTCTTCAATGACCATCTTTGATTGTCCGTTGACTAGGGGCTCCTACTGCCAGTCCGACCGCGCGACCCTTAGTTGATGTACCAGAATGATGAAGAACTGAATGGAAATGAAATGCAATGATATTTGATCAATTAAGCTGTATGGATAGGATCATATCACATGTGTACTGTATCTGTGGTGGCTGAAAGAGGGTACAATTCACAAAAACAATACACGATCGATACAGCTCCTAATTTGTTTGTATCATTCAAGTGATTGTTTGAACGAATATCACAAAGGTACGGTAGATCCTGTGCACGTTTTCAATTGCGCTTAGGGGTGGTGGAATTAACGGCTTGCCCGCCGAGCTCGATGCTAGATCTTAGATTAGACCTGAGATATTTAGTTCGTGAAGCATACAAGGGATAGCTTTAGTCTAGGATGCAAAGCCACATATCTTTTCTACGTGTGAAACTGTTCGCTAATTTCGGCGAAAGACTGGCGTTTTGCTTTATCGGGATGTTCTCCTGAGTATAAAGCTAAAGGAACTGGTCGATATTGCGAGCGAGCGAGCGGTGTGAGGGCAAAGTATATTCCGCGCTGGTTCATTTATCAGGGATTGATTTGAAACGTTGTTAGTCAAACGTACCCTTCTGGTTGATCGCCATGGATGCCGAAGTGGCTAGTACCGTTAAAGCATAGTGTCAATGCGCACAATCTACCTCGATCGAACGTCGGAAGCGAATTGGACATTGTAGATTTGTCGGACGCATATTCAAATGAGTGAGATTTCACACAGTGAGTGCACCATGAATCAAGCCGGTGATGAGGACTGTTGATAAGCAAGCAATCAAGCTGAAGTGCATTCCACTCCTTTTCTTACACTCACTCCTTTGGTAAGTGGGTGATCAATTGCGAATATGATCACGAAATCACGCAATGTTTCTTGAGATGTAATCATTTCAAACATGAACAACCTTTATCTGCCATCCCTTCGAAATTCGTAAACACGGTAAAATGTCGGAAATACCTACATCATCTACAAAAGGAGTATCGCTTCTCGATAGAAGGCTTCAAAGTTCTGGTTTCACTAACGTACAAGCACTTGGCAAGGTAGCTGACGCTGTATCGCGACTCCCAGCTGCATGCTCAATAATGTATGTCATGTGAAGTGAGATGAGTATGATGGTCCGATGCTATATACCGAGTTGAGATCTTGATGGTTCAGAAATTCAAAGTCTAACTCGAATAACGCGGTTATCTACGATAAGGGAAACCTTGAATCTTTACGTTATCCCAGTGAATCGTAAAGTAGTCCAGAGTCAAATGGTGCATCTTTCCTTCGACACACCTTTGTTAAAGTACTTCAGCAAGGTCCGCCCGAAATCTTTCAGAACAAGCAATGGTCATTTACATCATGGCAATTAGAATTTCACCCCCTGGATTTTGCGTAGATACGCCGAGCAGATACATTAGGTAATCTACAAAAGCACGTATCCTTCGCATTCGTTTCCTTCTTTTCTTACTCCTCAAGGTACATATATATTCAGACCCATATATCCCATATATTACTCGTTATACAAAGAGACAAATTGCGATACTCGATCACTTTCCTGAAGATTGTGTGGATTTGATCTGTTTACTCACCCTCTTATTCTTAACATAGTCGGAATACCGGTAACGAGAACAATAATAAACCGGATATAGCCGCCATCAACAATTCAAGACCCTCTCAACATTAACATTACTTCATATTCCTGGGTTATTAGTGTGTCCTTCCCAACCCAATTCGGACCTTCTTGGATCAAGGGTACCCATCAAATCAGACCTCATTCACCTCTCATGGCCATCAAGTACTCCTTAGCCAGGTGATCAGTCTATATCACCTTATACAGGATACTTGGATCTAATCGTAACGAAAGAAACCTTGTAGTGAGTCCATCAACGTCCAATCCACACATGATCGCAACGCCTCGGTAAATAATAAAGCTAAGTTTATGCACAAGCCCATCATTTCGTCATTATAATTCCTTTAAGCACGCATAATATTCCCCTCGTCACCATTGAATTCGATCATCTGCAAACAAATTAACCAAATCCAACGGTCCAATCTTGGTCCTCTAGAAATTTCTCCTACCATACTTATTCTGGTTGTGTTAATCGGCATCCCAGATTTCTTGTGACTCACAGATCATATATTGTAACCATCTTCAAATGACGGCGATGCGACCACCACCTTTACCTTCACCGAAAGCTGATGTGGGAGGAGGAAGCAGTGATGGTGGAGCAAAACCGGCCACTGGTAGTGTGAAGCAAGTCAACGGGACGAAGGCAGAGAAGGAGAGGACAGGAAGGCAAAGCTTCAGCTGTGCAGAATGTAGAAGGTGAGCACCTCCCTCCGCTTGTGTACTGATGGAAGGAATACAAGAAGCTACCCTCCCCTTTTTTCAGACTCAAACTGAAATGTTCCAGAGAATGGCCATGCTCTTCTTGTAAGTCGAAGCGGCTTCCCTCACCTTATCACTTCTGTCATGCAGCATTCTTTTCTGCTCAGGAAAGACAAGAATGATGATCCTGATCTTTGGTATAGCTAATGTCAATTCACTTCGAAACACATAGGTGAAAAACGAGGTTGCGCTCAAATATGTCCCAATGGAGAAATGAGAACGGGAAAAGGGAAGAGGTATGTACAGCTATCACTGTCACGATGCTTTCCCACTGATCTATCAGTAAATACAGATTGATTCTGGCCGATACAGCAGAAGTAAGCCAATCCTTCCATGCTATATCCTGTTGAACTAAAAACACTTTTAGCTACACCAACGTATATCCCTACTAGAGGTAGCGCTCGCTCAATCCCATGCGAAGCATAGCTCAACACCTCATCCACTTCTTAAATCACCTTATCTCTTTTCACCTCGTGATAGCAACACCCAGATTTATCCTCGACCAAATATCAAGGTGGAAGGGCAGCTATCACCCGTGGGAGATGAATTGGTTGAAGGTGCTTTTGGTACTTTGACAATAGGGGAGGAAGGGCAAGCCAAATTCGTAGGAAGTTTTGCAGGTAGCGAGTATTTAAGAGAGGAGATTGAATCGTCGGAAGAAGGTAGTAGTCCCTCGATGGTGTCCAACGTGCTTTTACAGACTCCGTCAAATATGGAACATAATGGAGGATATCAACATCCCTTGATCACGCCTCCTGCTACTGCAAATGCAGAAAGCAATCGGGTCCAACTCGGCACAGACCATCATGATGACGGCTTAGGGTTACATCCTGATCTTTTCGCTGGCGGAGACAATCAGGCGCATAGTCTAGATCAGCTCAGAATGGAATTACCGGACTACAATAACGAAGGAAAGCTATTGATCGAGAGCTATTGGGAGAACGTCAATTGGCAGTAAGTGGCAGATATCAGCAAAAACTTGGCGCAGCTGACTTGAGGTGATTGCCTTTCAGGTATCAACCAATTCCAAAAGCAATGTTTGATAACGATCATCTCGTCACCTCATACGACACGGAGACAAGTCCCAACGCACACAAGATGGCTTGTGTATTTTTGGTCATGGCTATTGGAGCAATGTTCGACCTCAACAGACCGCCATGTGAGTAGTCAGATCGTGACGTATAGAAGTGTGTTCTGACTTGCGGAAATCAGTTCATCCTAGAGGAGAACATCTATTCCGATTAGGAAGATCGTGCATAAATGTGATAGGCTTGGAACATTCCAGTCCAGCAACTATTCAAGCGTTACATCTCATGGGAACTTATATCTTGAACGACAAACGTGAGTATGGTATCTTCACTGATGAAACTGGGTGCTGACTAGGTCATGAAGGAGGAAATGGTGCAGAATTGTTTTGGCCAATCATCGGAACAGCTGTCAAAATTGCACAAAGTGTGAGTCGAGCGATTCAAGCAGAGACGCCCTAGCTGATATGAGAAATTCCAGCTCGGTCTACATAGAGATGGGGCTTCCTTTGGATTATCACCATATGAAGTCGAAGAGAGACGTCAGGTGTGGTGGGAGCTGGTGGTGAGTGCCGAATAAATCATGCTGCCTTCTTATAGCTGATCGAAGCTTTCATTACTTCGACAAGACTTACGATAGGTTACAAGCTTTATGCTTCGGTCGGTAAGTGTATCCATTGAGCGTAGGCGTATGCCTTGCTGAAACAGCATGCCTCAGTCCTTGCGCTACAAGCAACAAATGGTCCGATACCAAAATACCTGAAGGTTCTGATTCGATGGGCGATGAGGACGGTTGTGAGTCCTCTCAGGGGTAGTAATGAAACAGCTTGCTGATTATATATTCGATAGTTCACCGCGCAAAGGTACGACATGACACAGTGCATGAAACTGGAACTGCAATGCTGACTATTTTGCTCAGTATACCTTGATCAGCATGATGGAAAGAGTGATCGATATTGTGAGTTTCGACATTTTTGCCCAACCCGCTGGAAAATGCTAATGATATTGCAATCAGCAAACACAGGCGAGCTTAACGTCATATCAAGCCATCATACAGCTTGATAGCGAGTTGAGAGAATGTAAGTATCCGCCTCGCTCTATTTGGACTAGTTGCTCACGCTCAGCGTAGTCAAGAGCACTTTGCCGGAACAATTGTTACCCACCGTTGCCATTCAAGATCTTCCTCTTGACAGCAGCGTGAATCCTCACTTGGTAAGTCATCAAGATGGAAGTTCGACAGAGATGACCTGACATCCTCCTATGTGCAGGTCATACATCGGCTCGGTATTCGATTACAGATAGCCCAGATGCGTCTTCTGCTCAACCGACCTCTCTTCGCTAAAGCACTTCAGGAGAATCCCGATGATCCATCTCGATCGAAGCTAGGGCAAAGCTTCGTGGCTTTGTTCGAAAGCGCTCAAGAAATCGTTCAACTCGTCAAAATCTTGGTCATTTACCACCCGTCCCTAGTAGCGAGATGGTGGTTCTTCTGGTTTCATGCATTTTCCAGTGCTGTATGCTTGTGAGATCGGAAAGCCCCTCTCTTCACCGGTTTCGTCGCTGATTACGTTGTTTCTAGGGCGGCCGTTGTTATCCAAGCTCCATCTTGTGCATTCGCGAGCCCCTCATTTCATTGCATGTCAATAGTCTGCGATATATCGCATGCAGCAAGAGAAGGTTGTCGTGCGAAGAAAGGTCTTCCAATCTTGTTACGTCTTCGCAGACGTGCACATGAAGCTCTATCAGCAGCTACCAAATCCAGAAAAATAGCCGCTACCAATCCCGCCCCTGAAGAGGATGACCTGAGTCATTTGGCCGGTTCAATCAAGCTGAGAAGGATTCAAGGGTCTTCACACAAGCGATCCTCCTCAAGCCCGAGTCATCCTGGGACTGGGCCCAATGGAGAGACCACACCTTCCCCTCAATCCGGTTCTTCGGTTGCTACATCCACGACTTTGGCAGAACCATTCATGCATGAAGGTATTGTACCGACTTTCCCAGGTAATGTTTTGATACCATCTCAACCATACCCAATACATCAACCTATGCATACTCCCAGTACCTGGGTGTCAGATGATCCTATACATCAGTATATCAATAGCAGTGTCAGCCCAGCTACGTCATACAACACCAATCGCAATGGCTTCTTGGTCGATATTAGTCAGGCCCATCAATTTCCGCAAATGCAAGGGCAAGAACAATCGCCCCTTAATAATTATGTGGACCAAAGAGCATCAATCGGATCGGGCTCGGTCAATGGTCATTCCGTTATTTATGGGAACGGATCAAGCCCTGAATGCGTTGACATGGATATGTCCATGGCGTTAGGCATGAGATATCCACTCAATGGCGGTATACCTCTTGAGATGAACACCTCCATCGTTATCAACATGAACGATCAGGATCTCAATCACGGTCAATATCAATCCAGTAAGGGCCCAGAAGACTTCCAACTGCAGAATGGATATACGAATCATAGTCCGGATGCAAATCCAGATGGAAATGGGAATCAAAGGCTTCAGGGAAATGGAAATGTAATGTTTAGTAATCCTAACGGGAATGAAGGAGAAATGTTTGGATTCAATTTCGAAGATTTTGTGAATCAGATGAGTGGTTGAATGTCTTTCTTGAATTTTCTGACAAGTTTTTCGATTATGTTTATGATATGGACGATAAGGACACACGATATTGAGGTTTTTGCCTTAAAGTACGAGTATGCGGATTAAATTGCACTTTTGTATCTCCCCAATTTGTTTTTGCTTTTTTATCTTGCTTTTGATTATTCTGGACCGATCTTCCTTCCTACGAAACCGTCAGATAATCTTAGAGAATGTGATACTGTGTATAGCAGTTAAATGTCTTTGATAGACATATATGTATATCATTTCAACTGTGCATGACCGTGCATTGTTCGCCAAATCAACACCACCATCCGAAGTGTGGCAAATAACCCGTATCAAGTGGCACGGATCTCTTCCTCGTTTTCAGGCTGAGATAGGAGTATCTCCTCCATGAATATGTCTTCCAATTCCCTTATCTCCCAGCTCATTTACCTGTTGTATTTGCTATACTCAGTTCATCCCTTCCTTACTTGTTCTCTCCTCTCTTCATACGGTATTGTTCTATCTTGTCTTCAAATTTCTAAAGTCGCCTCTGTCCTATTCAGTACCATTCATTTCTCTTGAATCGTCAAATCCCCTAAATCACCCATCAGCAAAATCACGCTTTCGGCTTGTAGCTTGTTGAAAACCATCAATATCACTCAAGATGCCGAACAAAAGAAATGCGGATTTTTCAGGCGGATCAAAGTACTTTACAAGATCTACTAAGGAATCGTCAGCTTCTTCTAATCGCAATGGATCCTGTCAGGGCAATACTTCCAATCTCAAGAAGAAAGATCGCCGTTCGAAACTCAACTCAGAATTTTCTGAAGATTATAACGACAGTCAAGAAGCTAGGCCTGACGAGAGCGAGAGGGAAACTCACCAGGATGAAACGCTTGAATCCTCATATACAAGTAAAGGACGAAAAGCCACGAAATTATCAAAAAGCGTTATTGAGCTTATTCGTCCAGTACCTACGAGAAGGTCACTTCGATTAGTTCATCAAGAGAGTATGGACATTACGCCACCCAATTATGCTGAGAGCTCCAGCTCAGAAGAGGATGTGGAACCGGAATGCCCCGACGAGTCAGACGAGGAGGTACAACTCAACGAGGAAGAGGTGAAACTTGGCTTGACCGAAAGAAGTTCGACCTCAGATTTAACAGAGATCTTAAGCTTATCTTCCCATATCGCTCAACAAGACAATTCCAACTCTGCCAAATCATTCAAGAGGAACTTAGCCGGTCACTCTACAAGTAAAGGCAGATCAACCCCAGCATCGTTGCCTGAAGGCGCTGAGGAGGCGTCGATGTCACGAAACGCGGTTGAAACGATTTCACCTACTTCTTCACATCCTTTAGCTGAAGCTCACCTATCAGAATCATCCCGTCGGAATAATGTAGATGATCAGATGTTCAGTGGTGGGCGAACATATCTGATAGCTAAGAACCCCAAATATAAATCTCGAACACATGACGAGAATAACGAAATCTCAGAAGAATTCGATAATCTGCCTTCTGGTACGCCATCGGAAATAGCTATGTTGCAAACAACAGCAAGGCAGGAATCACAGGAAGATTTCAAATGGGCAGATGATGGGTCTGATCTCACTTCATTATCAGGTCGAAGTCAACATGAAGATTGCCAATCTGGATGTTGCGATCATCTATCACAGGTGTATGGCGATGAACGAGATGATTCGGAAAGGCTACGATGGCCGAAGATGATGAAGCACGATGTACCTTGTGACCCGGGGTGGCTCGCATCGGACCACGAGGAAGAAACTGAGAATTGCACCCACGAGAGTCTCTCGGAGTACGAGTCGAGAGACTTGGCTGGGACTCCCCCACCTTTCGAGGACGATGTAGAAGAGGATGTAATCGAGTTTGGAGTATATTCGCAAGATCATAAGACCGTATCAGAAACCCAGGAGATCTCCTCTGAGACTTTTGAGAGAGAAGAGAAGAATGATAATCCACCAGGGTTGGAGAAAGAAAATGGAATTACACCCGATGTCGCTCATTTGCGTCTCGATACCTTGCAACTTTTGGAAGAATCAGTAGCAAGAGTAGCCTTGCCAGATGATAGCTTAGTCCCAATATTGGTGAATCAGAGGGACAATTCGATCCAGGAGTCAAATTGTGAAGGAGATACGACATCAATTCGAGAGGCGAAGGAGAGACCAGTACTGCCGGATGAAGTAACATGGGATCAGGGTACTGGAAAGCATGAAGTAGGACCATCGCTGCAAGACTCAGATGAGATGGACGTGGATCAACAACTGACTGTGGAATCAGAACTGGGGAACGAAGTGGGAACATCAAGATGTATGACAAGTCTAGAACAGCTTGAAGAGGTTACGCGGACTTCTCATACAGGTCTCCTATATTCCACAGAGCATCCGCTTCGAAAACCTCAAGAACACGAGGTAAAAGAAATTGACTTCATGCGCAACCAAAGCAGCCTGATTGCCACACCTTCTCAATCTACCTTACATACTGAAGCTCAGACTGTCGTTCTTCCAGCCATACAAGTGACTTCCCCTCAAGGTACTACACGGGTCTTCCCAGATATCCATGACCTTTCTTTGCAACACAATATTCCACTACCGGAAGTTCCAAAAAGCGACTCAGAAAACCCAATATTATCCACTGATTCAGCTTTTCAAGCCAAAGCTCAAGATTTCCCGCTTATCAATACTGAAAATTTGGATTTGCTAGCTTTAGTGGCTTTTCATGAGGCGAGGCAAGCTCGTATTCAGCCAGGAGATGGCCCAACGTATTGGTCCGATATAGTGGGAACGACTCCCTACGAACCGATCAATAGGAATTTCTCATTTGATCAAATGGGTTCAACCAAGTATGGACCCGGAAGTCAAAGGAAAGCGAGTTGCGATACGCAAATTATTGAATTAAGTAGTGATTCGGATTGCCCCGTGAGTTTTTTGTTAACGAGATGAAGAGTGGTCGGTTTGAACGCTGATATTATCTCACAGTCATCATATAATAACCGAGGTCGAGACCAGCAGAGTAAACAAGCACAAAACATTCGAGGAGGTAGAGGAGGAAGACGCGGTCGGGCGAGAGGTATAAGAGGTGCAGCAAGAGGTACCGCAAGAGGACAAGCGAACTCGAAGAAGCCGGTTCAAGAGGAACAAGAGGAGGAAGAAGAAGAAGTACAACAACGATTATATCGACGAGAGCACGAAGAGCACGAGGAAGGGGAAGAACGAAGTCATCGAAGTCAGTCGTATTGACATCGGAAGACCAAATGGGATTGGTTCCTTCCATCCCGTCTCAGCCGATCATTCAATTCCCTTCTTCTCTTTGACGGGAAGATGCTTGACCGCAGCGAGTAGGATATGTTTAAAGCTTGAACAACGGTCAGCAATCTGTGTTTTATCAACAGATATATACTGAAATATCACTAAACTCGTATTTGTCAACCTGTTTGTCCTGGATAGAAACCTTGATCACTAATTTTGACGATCCAAATTATCTCGAAAGAAAACCAACAAAGTGTACATCCTGACACATTGAACTACTGTATACTGAATATCCGAGCTGTATTTTATCTTTCAAAGTCATATGTAGAGATACCTGATCAACAAGTGTATAGTAACACTTGCCTATCGCCTTCGTATGTATGCGTGATCACAATACCGATAATTCTCGCTCCGCTCTGGGACTAGGGACATTTTTCAGTGGTTTCGGACTAACAGGTAAACCCGGTGTTCTACCTCCACTCCCGGAACTAGAATGAGACCCAATTTCATTTGACTGATGCCCATTGGTAATGTCCACAGCTAAGCCTCGTGAAGCGGCTTTAGCTTTCCGTGCAGCGGCTGCGGAAGGATAATCCTCGTTATTGGTGGTACCAGGTCGAGGGGTCAATTGAGCATGAGCTTGAGAAGATAGATTGTCTGAAGAAGCGATAGACTGTAAATCTGAATCAATATCTTCTGATAGTTCCGAGGCAGAATCTTCGTTTGCTTTTAAGATCAAGTAGGAATTGGCTGTTAATCGAACGACCCCGTTACTAAAGTGCAACCCTGGACTCACCAGCATCCAGTGCCCTTCCAATCAATCCCAACATTGCATCAGCCCCTCCAGCTTGATAGAGCATACTATTCCGCTTTCTCTTGATAGTCTCCTCCACATCTGCCTCTCCTTTTGCGGGTGCCTCATCTACTAATTCTTCCGAAGTGGCATCATCGAAAATGGCGCTGAAATGACTGACAAGCTCCGAAAATATTCCAGCGGGTATACCCAAAGTAGGCGAGAATACGATTCCTATATTTCGTAAAGTCATTTTGTTCAATGTAGCGTTTTTGACAATTAGGATCAGGTGTGCGGTCAGGGCCCGCAAGAGAGCATAATTGGGTGGAGGTAGTTCAGATACCAGTCGAGATAGTTCCAGGACACGAGCAGATGACTCGATCAGATCTGATGGGAATCCTGCAGATCAGCACCGGTGGCAGGAGTTAAGAAGCGAGATTGACTTACCCATGACAGCCAGGAATCTAGCATGCAACTCCCTGGTCAGCAGACTCGTAGGCAACTCTCGCAAGAAGGTCTTGAGTAATCCAGCAACAGCATGTGGATCCCAATATTCATCTACCGCTACTAAGTTGACGTCTCCTTCAGCGTCAAACCGATCTTTCAATCCCTTGATTACAGCTGAGCTTCCACTCAGTCGATATATACCTTCTTCCTGTTCTGCCTTTTTCGCTTCCAGCCATTCTATACACCTGAATACAATTGCAGGGAGATTGGCCACCGACGCTATTGCAATGGACTCCGTAAGAGGGACGGCGAAGACTGGTCTAGAAATCTTCTCGGGGGTTTTACCGAATCCCCAAAATCCTCTGCTTTTAGCTTTTCTATCTCTTTCTTTTTCCGCGATGAGCCCAGGCGGAGCATTCAACCCTTGGTTGGACAGACTAGTCAGGTAAGCTGGAGAATATGAGGGTTTACCAGGCATCATACTTTGGCGCTTGTTAGCTCTGGGTGTAGGATCGGTACTCATTGTCGGAGGAGAGGATGAAAGCATGTCAGAGGATGGACTTGTGACCATAGTCATAGGAGCACTGCCATGAGAAGAGCTGGAATTGGGAGAAAATTTGATAGGCTGGGAAACGGAAGGCCGGGAATCTTGAGTTGGGGTCTGAGGCATTCCAGATGATGAAGTGGATATTGAGGGATTCGATGTTTGTGAAGAGGTGGATTGACTGCTATGTATCGCTTTTTGTGACTCCATAGAGTTGATCAGACTGGGTGAAGGTGCTCCACCGAATTTAGAGTCGGATCCTAGGCTTGGCATGGGTTGTGCAGCGGTGACAACCACATCTTTACTTCCTTTCCGAGTTTGACTTCGCTTTCGCATCAAGCCTGAACCCAAAGATGAATTCGAAGTCGAGACGGGGGGTTGAGGCGCTGGATTTGCAGGTGTTTCAGGCCCGACATAGCGTACTAGCAGCTCTATCCAACTGTCTCTCTC
Organism: Kwoniella pini CBS 10737; assembly: GCF_000512605.2. Lineage (NCBI taxonomy): Eukaryota > Fungi > Basidiomycota > Tremellomycetes > Tremellales > Cryptococcaceae > Kwoniella > Kwoniella pini. Next base: position 1,970,698 of record NC_091717.1, on the reverse strand, counting down.
CGAGTCACTCTCAGCGCAGAGTACATGCTGATTAGTCGCACCTCGTTTTGTGTTCTCGATGATCAGGAAGGCATGTCGGAAGTTCCTCTCATCCGTTGATTCTGCTGGTCGATTCTGCCGACCAATTTTGGCATTGGTAATCGAGATGGAACCGAGATGGCTACCCCCTCGCTATTCAGGCCAATCAGCTTTGCATGCACTAAAGCTTCAGCGAGGTATGACTACTTACCTGCTCATAGTACTCCATTACCGGGCCATCTAGAACAAAATACCTAGTTTTCCATCCACCGAAGTTCTTTCCCTTCTTCGTTAGATATCCTTCTTTTCTCGCAGTCTCAGCCTTGGCCCTGACATGATCGCTGCTCAGAAAGTTGCAGAAATCCGACTTGTCGCTGATTGGAGCGACCAATAATGATTGGAGGTACGTCTCCAACGCAGATTTCCTTTGATCGATCTTGCTTGGCGCGAAATCTTTCCAAGCTCGCCCTTCGGGTAGAGGTGCTACCATTTGTTTCCATTCTTTCGTCCTCTTGCCTGACTTGGCCTTGATCTTCGTTTCCAGATCCAAAAAAGCACTGAACAGTTTTGCGACATTCCATGTTATTGGCTGAGCATTAGGCGGACGAGCTGTGATAGCTACAATGAAACACAGAACGTCTCTACCACTGCTATTGGGGAAGACTGTGCTGTTCGGTATTGTGATTCGAGAATACGGTAGTAAAGCTGGGTCCATGCGGGGACGACTTTGATCAGAGAGGGACGATTGAGAATGACTCGCTTCAGCTTGAGGTTCTAACGAAGGTCTTGGAGTCGTATCATGTGATTTGCGATGCAAAGAGGACTCGAATGACGACCGAACAGGTTCCTCCAAAGACATTGTAGTTGAAATAGCGTCAGACATGGATTGTAGGGGGGAATTGGTGATTTCGCGATCAGGTACAGGAGATCTACTAGAGAATCGTGGTTGTGGTCGTTCAGGTATCGAGGCGAGATATTCGTTTGATCTCGTCCCTTCCGGATTTTGTGTTGAATTCGCTAAAGCTCTAGACGATGGTGGAGGCACCACACCAACTTCTTCTTTGCCATTAACACTAGGACTGGCCGAATACTGCGAAGCTGGACTAAGAGTGTTGAAGCTATTACTCGGCGTAACAGATGGTGTGGTATGAGTTTCTTGACGAGGCGAGTCAGCCAGCGTCATGAATGTACTGACTTCAGGTGGGAAAACCATTTTGCTCTCTCGACGGATCTTCTTGTCTGGTATTGGAGAAGGTAGTAAGCCAGATGTAGGTTGCTGACGACCGGGCGAATTAGGTGCTAAGGTCTCCGGGTTATTCGATTGTTGTTTGCTTACTGAAGCTTTGGTAGGAGTTTCATCTTTATCTGAATTATGCCTTCTGATTTGAGGGTGTTCAGCTTTCAAGCCTAATCCAACTGCACTCGAGCTATTCGGTATACGCTTGTGTGAAGGAATGGGTTCTAATCCGTTGTTCGTCAACTTATCGTTGGCCTTTTCGCGATCTTGCCGTAGTCTGTCGTTGTCTGACGCTAGAGTTGCACATTGTGAGCGTTGTTTCTCGATCAACCGCCATAATTGCGTATTTTGCGCTTGCTGAACGTCATCACAAAGGACAGAGATTCAGTATTTGATCGTGCGGAGCAGCAAACAAGCCAATGGAAAACTCACCAGAGTATTCCGCTCAGATAACACGACCTCCAAAGCCTTTCTCACATCCCCTCCGTTCGCTCTAAGCACTGCATCTATGTCTATCGTACCGGAAGAGCCCGCTTTAGGTGAAGCTCTAGGACTGGTAGGTTGACCGGACTGAGGTGATCCGGCTGGAGACGGGCGGGATCTATAGCTCTTCGGCGAGGAATGGGATGAAGAAGGGGCATTCAAACGATTAGGTATTGGATTTGGTGACATTTTGAATATGAGAAGCTGTTACTATCTGTAAGTTTTGCTCTATGGAGCTACTGAGAGAATGATCAGGCGTTGATGATCCAATGACTTATTGTTGCTTGGACTCACCTTAAAAGCATCTTCACAGGCGGTAGGATATCAGTTGATGTATTACGTTGTGGACGACACTCGCTTTCTGGTGAGCAGCCCTTTCAGGTGCCTATGATAGGCGAAACAAAGAACAGACTGCTGCCAAGAATGTCGTGACCGCTGTTTGGTGGTAAAGGATGGTGTAGATACCAAGGGGGCTGATGTGAAAGGAAGAACTCGATGTAGATATTGAAGAGGATTCAAGGTAATGCTGCCTTTTTCGATATCATTCAAGTTGATGAAGTCAGGTCTGTTGAGCACTCTACAGTTGTGGAGGGACCGAGCGTGATATGTATGGTGTCGAGCTGGTTTCTTTAATTTCCGAACGATCTTGGTCAGCCTTTACAAGTGTTGCAAGGTCGCAAGAAGACGCTATCTTTGGCAGAACATCTGATCAGGCTCGCAATTTGGGGATGTAAGAAGATAATGTGATATATGTCAACGTTACACAAAAAGTATTCCTTTTGACCTTTGTAACAACAATCAATAGACATTCATATATGTATTCAACTTGAAGCTGGACGCGTTACAAACAATGCCCACGTGGTATGATAAGTGGCGTTTTGAATTTAAGCTTTTCTTAAGGGGAAATTACGGTTTTACCCTTGATCGACCAAAAGGTTTCATCTCTTTTTCATTTTAAACATACCTTTCCAAATCATCATTTCAGCTGTTTTCATCATCTTTGCATCTTTTGTCACTATCGAAAAAGCTTACAGTCCGAGCAGGGATTTGAACCCTGGACTTCTCCCGCCAAAGTCCGTATTCGCAAGATCCGGAAAGGAGCTAGCTAACGACTGCTACACACGAACATCGTTTCCAAGTTCTCAAGGAATTCAGATTATATAGTTATTATTGGGTCTTGTTCCTCATGGAGTGCTTGTATCAGTTGCTAGATACCATTCTTCAAGTGCTCTGAGATCTATTAGTCTGAATCCTATGTAGCAGCGCAATGAGCGAGCTGAGTCCTATAGGACGAGATTGAGTGTTATTAAACATCGTTAGACTAGGTCCATCATCTTGCTTCACAGTTGTTACAGATCACTGTTATCGAAGGTAACCTATGAAATCTTGATAAGATTGTCGCATCAACTGAACGTATACCTTGCTCTGTAGGTATACCGTCAGCTCCTTTTTTCCTGCATTTAGCGATACATGCTGAGCTTGGACCCCAAACTATAAACATCATATCCGTGAATCATGACGCAATTACGTCATATCACCGATAACAAGCTCAATCATTAATTGCATTTCGCTCAATTAACCACATTTCTAAATCGCAATTTACATCTCAATCTTCATGTCTACAATCACAATCGGATATAGAGATTTGATCTGTAGCGTACAATGTCATTCGATTATGTGAGAAAGATCGTCTCGGGTAAGAAAGCTAGATTTATAGATCCGGAAAATGCTGCCAACTTGGATCTTGTATATGGTAAGTTAGATTTCAACAATCAGAAGTGTGTCGAAGCTGACAATGGTGTAGTCACGGATAGGATAATTATGTGAGCTGATTAGGCATGTCATTTCCAACTGAAAGATTAACTAATGTTATGGGATGTCAGTATGGGATACCCTGCTGTAGGTGTCGCAGGATTATATAGAAATAGGCGGAGAGATGTATTGAAATTCATAAATTCGAGACATGGTGAGAAATGGTGGATTTGGAATCTGTAAGTATGGTCCCAATTCTCACTCTCACAGTATAAAGCTCATTTGAGATCCTAATGGTTGTAGATGTCCATTATACGAGAACGCGTATTCACCTGAGAGTATGCATGGAAGAGTTTCCCGTTATCCTTTCCCAGATCATCATCCACCACCTTTACCTCTATTACCTCTTGCTGTTAGAGAAATGACTGCTTGGCTTGAAGGCGATTCTGAAAGAGTAGCTATCATACATTGTAAGGCTGGAAAGGTGAGCTGCTTGATTTCTCAGTATGGTCTGCATTATGAGACTGACAATTCCATTCTGTGTTAGGGTCGTTCCGGAACACTTTTATGTTCTTATCTACTTTCTTTACCTGATTTACCGCCTCCACCTCAACTTGATCGGTCATATACCCACAAAGATCTTCAAAAACGACTTGAAGACCGTCAAAAGGAGAAAGCAGAATCCTTGTCAGAATCCGTGCCCACCACAACATTACAAGCGGAAGGAGAAAGGGAAGGATGGGTATATGTAGGATCAGGAAAAGATATAACAGGTGTTCAAATGACCGATTCAGAGATTCCTGAAACGGAAAGATCCAATACTCCAGCCAAATCTGAGAAGATCGACGTCCAGCCTGTGAAAAGAACAAAATCCACCAGCTCATCCACAACAACTCTCTCAGATTCGTCTTCTACTTCATCGGTTAATATCCAAATTCACACTGATCCTCCATATCCTATTGACATAGGAGATGAAGCTGCACCTGGATCAACAGGTCAAATTGATCGAAAAGACGGTAGAGTTGATGAAGTTTTCCAATTACATTCTAGTAGAAGGATGAAGCCTACCAGCTCTGGTAGGGGAGTATCTATACCTTCGCGTGAGTTTCAACTAATATTCCAACTTCAGGGTTGGAGAAGGCTGATCATACTATTCTGAACAGAACGAAGGTGGTGTAGGTATATTCATCTGTTGTTCAATAACCAAGCTCCTCCATCATATACTTCTCCTAAACCCTCTCGAGTGCGCCTTACATCCATCACACTTTTACTTCATCCTCCCACAGGATGGCAGAAACCCCTCGCATCGCTTGTAGTGGGTTCAGGCGGAACAGGACAAGGAAAAGCTTGGGCATCAGTAGCAAGATATGACGATGAGTATGTAGATGAATTAAAAACTCGCGGTGGGACTGGTCAAGGTGTAGCTGGACAGATAAGTTGGGGAGGTGTAGGGGGAGAAGGAACATTTGATACGCATAAGATGTTTAGAAGTTGCGGTAAGATGGTTTCTGTGGATGGTGATATAGGTGAAAGTGTAATCAAATCATTACCAGAAAATCACAGGGTGAGTTCTGAATTTCTTACGATTTGATTCCAAAATATATAGGACTAATTAAAAATGATAGAATTACGTTGTACATCATTTAACTCCTTCACATGGTTCATTGATTTTAGATAGATCAAGAGAATTTAGGTTAAAATTTCATTTAGCTTCAGTACCATTAGGTTGGACATGGTTAATACCTTCATTTCATTTACCTGAACCTCCTATTAAATCATTTAATGAAACAATTAATCAATTACGTACACATACTTTAAATTTCCCAAAATCTCAAATTGATTTTCCACTTGGACCAGGACAAGCAATTCATCAAATTTTAGTTAAATTAGAAGAAGTTCCAGAAAATGAAAAAGAAGAAACTGCAAAACTCATGAGTGATGAAGAAGAAAGAAAAGAAGGTGTTGATGAAACTAAAGGAGATAAGGTAATTGAGGATGGAGAATAAGATCTGGATTGTGGAGGAATCGTATTGCTTGCTCTTGCTTATCAAATGCACATTTGTAAATAACTTCGTCATTCTTGTTGCCCAAATGATTACAGATATTGCATTTAGTCTACATGTGCATATTGTTTATCCTCAAAGACTGAATTTTCTCCCTTTTGAAAACTTTATTCGTCCAGCTCAAAGTCGTAAGCAATGAGATCTAGAACGGATAATTTAAATCAGCGACCAGTTGTCGTATATACGTCTTTGTAAAAATCGGGACATGTTGGCAGATCATCAAGGATGTACTTGGAATCGAAAAGTGTAATTGAGGAAACAATTGAAACTCACCTTCAACATTAGGCTTGACATTATTTTCAACTACTTTAACATGAGCTTCAGATACAGCGTATTTCTGAAGAGCATCAGGAGATGAAAAGACTGAGTAAAGACCTATTTGAAAGACAAGTATCATCAATAAACATCAAAATATTGGATTTATTTGAATTATAAATATAATGGGATAAATGTATATATATGTAAGGATGATTTAAATTTACCCCAATTAAATCCTTTAGCACGTCCATCAAGTAAAGGAGGACCAAGTTTAAACTAGAAAATCAAATCAAATGAATATCAGCTATAATTAAAATATGATGAAAAGTTTTTTGGTAATCAAATTCAAAGTTATTGAGAGGGTTTTTTTAATAATCAGATGAAAAGTTATGATTGATTGATTGATTAATACATTAATTAAATAAATGAATGAAAATCCAAACTTACAACTTCTGCACCAGGTACAGTATATAAAGCTGAAATTGCTTGTTTAGCAATTTCTTGATTACCTTTTAATTTCCAAAGTACGATATGAACTACTTCTATTAGAAACAATTAGATTTCGAAAGTCAGTCATTTTTTTGATTATGAATTACTTTGAAGTGAAAGAACAGAAGGGGGGAGATTGTATAATTTGGATGGAAAAAAGACTTACTTCCCATTTTGACTGATTCTAATGATTAGGTATAATTAATCGCTATCTCAAGAAAGATGTTTGATATATCAATCAAAAAGGTTGAATATTGAATGAGATACGATGAAATAGGATAAACACATCTTCAAGTGGATCACTCGCAATCACCTCATATCCCGATGAGATATCGGAAATCACCGCCGCTCCCGCTTGATCCGGTCCGATATAAACTCGACGCTTTCTTTACAAATGAAATATGTCAAATCATCATTAAATCGCATGAATTATAAATATCATATGTATATATATGTGTATATAAAAGGCATTAATACGTATATGTATAAGCATGATACTAAAGAAAGAAAATTGAAAAAAAACCCAAAATACATATCGTAAATCATCAAAATCATTAAAAATCGTAAATCCAATTAAAAAGCATATATCACAAATCAATTTTCATTTTTTAGTTGAAGTTCCGATAATTCCTTTATTTTCGAAATTCTCAACTAAAGATTTAACACTTCCATTTCCTTTTTTCTGGATTTGTAAATCTTTTGAATTCTTTTCAAAATTTGAATCTGATAGTGGATTAGTGGAAAAAAGTTTAGACAAAGCATTTGATCTTTGTGATATTGGTGGATTCAATGGAGGATATAATTTACCTTTATAATCATTGATATTTGAAGGTAAAGAAGTTGAGGTCATTATCGACATTTTATCTTTCGTTTTTGAAGAAGAGGGTTGTATGAAATTTGATGTGATTGATCGAGATGGCGGAGGGGGTATAGGAGTCAATTGTGAAGATGCTGGATGATGTAATGGTCGACTTTGAGTTATAGATATTTCTCGCATGTCATGAGATATAGGTAATATCTCTTTCGTTTTACCCTTTGGGTTCTCTACTGAAATAGCTCGAAGGGTAGTTTTACTGGTATCGGCGTTGGACTTTTCGAGTTTGTTAAGGAAATTACCCTTGGTCTGATTTTGTTCCTTATTTTTAGGTTTCCCCCAAACAAAACTGATCATTCGCCTGATTGTTGAAGGAGGTTCGATAGTAGAAGTCGTCTTGTTACCCCCAGGGGTGTCAAGCGAAGTAGTGAACTCTGCTGAGGGGGTTGCGTTGGTTTTAGCCCTCTTACTGAGGGGAGTTTGAATTTCGGCTGAAGACAAAGTCGTGGCGGTGCTAGAAGCGAGTTTCGATACTCTCTTTTCAATCGCTTGGACTCTCAGCAAAAGCATATCCCTATATTCCAAAGTCAGCTTAAGAGACTATGTAATAAGGATAAGGCTTGATTAAAACTTACTTGTCCCAGGATTTACCTAGGGCAGATTCATCTTCGCTAAATTTCTCGACGACCTTTTTCAGATCCCAATCTATCACAGGCTTTGACGTAGAATTTTTAAATGTACTTCTCCTTGCCCATCCTACTAATCCACCAGGTAAATTCTTGATATCCCTCTCCTTTAGCCATGACTCCTTTTCTTGTCTATATACTTTTTCCAATTTCTTCCACTCATTCACACTCCAATTCTCTTTTCCCGTATGATTTCGATCAGATGCTTCCTCTCGAGATGAGCCTTGTTGAGAATGAGTGGAAACCATCCTTTTCCTCTTGATCGACTTAGGAGTTTCCACAAAGGCTCCAGGAACAGGATAATCTTCAGTCATGAAACTCATTACCGACATTTCCCTTTGCCTATTTAACCCGGATACAGGTGTACTTTGAGGTAAAGGTAATCGACTCATTGATCTAGATCTTGATCTTGATCGTCGATGAGATTCGACGATCTCGAGTTCTGCTTCATGTAGAAGTTCTCTTTTCTCTTCTTCCTTTTCGATTTCAATAACGGATCTTCGACTAGATGAGGAAATTGCTAAAACTTTGCTCGAAGATTTCGATAATTGACCATGTTCGATATAAGCGTGGTTCTGTGATTGCGATTAGCATCAGATTCAAGGCCGGACAGGATCAAGTCAGCTCACCAATTTCAAGATAGCAGCTGCTCTGGCAGCTGCTTTTGGGTCCAAGCTCGAGACTTCTACTACAGATTTGAAAGATTGATCACCTTCGAACGATTCCTCTGCTTCTGTAGCGACAGCAGTAAGTTCATCGTACAACGATCTCCGAGGTTTTCTGACTATAATTGACTGGTCTTGTTCTTCATCTACCAAGTCATGGTGATTGTTGCTTTGAATGGATTGATCGGTTGATGAAGATTCAGGAGAGGATGTAATCGGCATATCAGAAGGTGAAGAGGAAGGTACGACTTCTTTGGATAACTTGGATTTATATTTGGGATCGTGAAGCAACCGTTCTGAGCCGAGGTTTCTGTGAGAAGTAGAAGTGCTGACTTCGTTGGGGCCATAACGGAGTGCAGGGGGAGGTGCGATCTTAGGAGTAGAAGATTCAGCAGGCGGAAGAGTCGGATATATTGATGGAGTAGAAGGGCCAGCAAGAACAGCGGGTAAAGGTGAGTGAGTTTTGAGTGGACTGCTGGATGATGCCTGATCAAATGCCAACGGATTATCCTGAATGCTAGTGGACTGTTCAGTTTCAAGTGGTACTCCCTCTGTATCAACTTCTTCCGAGTCAGACTCAGGTTCAAGTTTGATTATTCCCTTTTCGACTAATTTAAGCACAATCCTCTCGGGAACTTCAATAGGCTCTGGTGAATCATGCTGTTCTTCCGCTTGTACGTCTTCTTCCTCCTCCTCCATATCGTGTTGCGATTCTGCTAAATTTGCGTCTTGATCATTTCCGAAGTCCTGGTTGTCATCCGCACCCAATTTTAACGGCACTTCGTATTCCTCAGCTGTAATATCCCAAGCTGAATTCTCCACTTCTACGGTAACGTCTTCAGCCGTGGATTCTTCCTCTTCAGCTCTTTGCGGTTCGTCGTCCTCTTCATTCACGTTTGAAGATGTTGAGGCGTCGTATTCCCCCTTCGTTTCTTTAGAAGCGGATGTATCGTGATAGACATTTTCCTCTGGCGCTGGTCGATCCGAGATCCAAGGAAGAACACTGAAAGTAGAGAAGGCTGATGACTCCGCAGTCGAGGGCAAAGGTGACAGGCTTCGTAACTTGGATAATCTCCTTAAAGCTCGATCAGCCTCTTCCAACACTTTATATCCCCTTTCCTCCGCGGTGAATACTGGAGTAGGAGGTGGTAAAGGCGAAGGGGACCTGACAGGAGTATAAGAGAAGGAAGGTTGAGGTGTGAAAGTCAGATCACCACGATGATGAATCAGAACGAAAGGTTTCTTAGTAGACGCAGGAGGGGAAAATAACGGGGTGGTTGAACGACCAACTGAATCTATACGAGGTGCTGGAGAAGGAGTTCTGTCAGATCTTGAGGGCTGGGAAGTGATTTCATCATCGTTGTCATTGTGACCTTCAACAGGTAAGGTGATTGAAGGGATGGTAGGAGTTGTGGAGTCGTTAGATTCGTTGTTTTCGATCGATCTCGACATTTCGGGCTCTATAGCATCACCTATGTCATTTTCCTGTTGGCTATTTCCGTGTGAACGATCAACTGGGGGTACTTGGTCGTCCTTGCCACTATCTGTTGGGTCTATAAATGAGTGTCAAACAGCGTCAGCAGTATTCACACACAGAATGCGTCTGAACCGACTAACCTTCTTCGTGGTGATAACGTTGCTCGTGATCCTCCTGGGCAGGACTAGCCACGCTCGTGTCAATATCAGCATTCTCGACGTCTCCGGTGTACTCGATCGTGTCATCTAGAATTTCATCGCTGTTATAGGATAGTCCCATGCCACTTTGGTTATCTGCCGATTCGAGCGGATGGGAATGCTTCATTTGAGCTGGATCGACTTTACGGGCATCCTGTTCGGGCTGTACGCCACTGTCCTCTCGCTCTTGTCCAGGCAGTAGAGGACCGACCGAGGATACATTTTCTTCTGTCTGCGCCAATGACCTCACATTCACATCGAGCTCTTCAATTTGTGGTTGAATATCCTCTTCTGAGACCTCCCAATCTAACGTATCCATATCCTGAGTGATATCTCCAATTTCCTCGGATTCGCTGAGTTGTGGTGTATGTGAGGAAGACGTCCTCGAAGGTGAGCGGGAATCATATTCGGTCATGATCTCGTATGTTAGACTCTGCAAAGAGCTTCCTTCAGCTTCGGCATCGTGGGTAATCTCGTCACAGGTAGATGGTACTAGTGGCGGAAGGACGCGAGGGATGTCATCGAGAGACGAAGCAAAGTTTTTGTGGTGATCCTCTTGAGTGGTGGTTCTGGCGTCAAGATCTGGTTCGATATCTTGTATCGTTTTCGTGACTGGTTCAAGCTGGTTTTGGTTTTCTTCCTCGTCATCAGCCTGGGGCAGAGGCGAAGACAAAGGCAACGGTTCTTCCTGGATCTCCTTCTCATGTTGAACAATCTCCGAATCCCCAACAACGTTGTCCTGTATATCGTCGCCTTCATGCACGGTGCGGTCATCCAGAATCTTCGACTCGATGAGGCCCGGTTCAACCAAGGAAAGCGACTCCTCTTCTTCTAGATTGTTTGGCGCAAGGAAATCAGTTTCCCCACTTGATTGTATATCCTCTTGTGATACCTCCCAATCCTCTTGAACGATTTCCTGCGTGACATCCCCCTCGTCGGTTTCCGCATAATCGTCGAGGGTCAAGCCAGTGGACGATGTGAAAATATGGGAGTGATCGTTGACTTCCTGTGGGACTTCGACAGCAGCTGAGAGACCCTTTGTTGCTTCAACCGAGACGTGTTCTTTGACTTGAGAAGCTGCTATTCGAGAAATTGTTTTATCTGATTGATTAATGAGACTCGAGTCGCGGTCGACAACGGTGTTGTAAGCAGGCGCAGTTGATTGATGTTCATGCAGTTCTTGAGTGGAATTTATCGCTTCTTCCGAAGCAAACTTGCCTGGATGTATATCCCGAGTATGGTCGAAGGGTACGGCAATACTTTCTTCCGAAATGTCCCAATCTTCCGGCTGTATGTCCTCAGTCTCATCTCCCGTTTCCTCCATCGTGTTCACTTCAGTACTAGAGGCTACTGGTTTAACGTGAGGCGGTGTAACTTCTGGTAATGACACGGATTCCGCCTGTTCCACATTGCTGATGGTTTGTTCATTCTGCTCTGGAGGCGATGGCGGTGACGATGATCTAATAGCGGATCTAGACGGTAATAAGGGACTATGGTGTAAAACTTCTGTAACCGCATCACCTCGTTGATCTTCGAAATCTTCCTCGGATTCCTCTAACACAGATTCACCCAATCTCGAGAGTGATCTGGAATTTTCTTTCCTTTGACGAACATGTATGAAAGTGTCATCTCCTACATCCATATCTGATCCATCGTCTGACCAAGCACCTCCTAAGTCCATATATCCATTTGATGACATAGCTAAGAGTGTCAGATCATTTTCGGGTATTCTCAGGGGCGAAGATTCTGGTATATCCTTGTGGGACTCTGCAACCTTTGATATCGTATCACTAGAACTTGAAGAATCATCATCCAAGTCCAGCGCCAATCCTTGGCCATCTCGCAATCCTCGAATTTTGCGTTGTGATTTCGTTGCTTTCAGTAATAAAGGATCTTCACCAGGAGAACCGTGTATAGGTCTAGGTAAAGTACCTAATTTCCTTCCGCTCAAGGCTATATCCTTCGGAGTCTGAATCAAAGCAGCTAAAGACTTCCTTCCTCTGGCTTTCGGCGCCGGTGTTCTAGTATTCGCATACGTGTCTGAGGGTAAGGAACTTCTTCTACTCGAAGCTGATTGCGAGGTTGGCGATGATCGCTTGCGAGGATTTTTACTGCCCAGAGATATTGTAGATTTCCGTCGACTCGACTTGGACGGAGCAGTTGAAGGGACTTTACTCGACGATCTGGCAAGTCGATTGGGTGCAGGAGTTTGTGCTTTATGCGATTGATCAATTGATCTTCTGGTAGTGCTTCCCCCGCTGGAACTACGCTTTTCAATCGATCCTGACAGTTGCGTCACTGCTGAATTTGGAGTTCGTGTCGAAACTCTACCTTTCTTCGGCTTAGCAGTTGCAGGGGTATTCGATTCGGCGGTCTTTGAGGGTGTCTTACTCCTCGCTCTAAGTGGAATGACTACTTCGACTATGCTACGCACTTCCGGTGATCTCGATTTAGCTTTGGTAGGAGTTTGACCAGGCTGGGATATTCGAGGCGATTTCTTTCTTCTAGGATTAGGTGAAATATCATCCCCTAATCGCAATGGGGTATCCCATTCCGCAGTTACATCACCCAAATTCATCACCTGTGATGGATCAGCGCTTATCCTCCTAGGAGGCGTTGGGGAAGGCCTAGCTCGGACGCGCGATTTTGATGGACCTGCTTGAGGTGTAGGAGGGTGGGCAGTAGGGCAGGAGCCTAATTGAGAAGACGGGGGAGTAGGTAAACGAGAACCGGTATATCTCATCGTACCCGAAGAAGCAGCTGGTTGTTTCGCCTGGACAACTCGTTGGGGTGAGCCAAACTATCATCAAATCATTGGTTACTTCGGTTTCGACGTGTATCGAAAGCTTCATGAGTTTACTCACAGATACTTCCTGACTATTAGCGGGAGTCATCAAACCCCCTCTTCCCAATACGCCGCCTCGAGGACCCTCAACATCACTTTCATCTGTTATGTCCATATCAGGAGGCCTCATGTTCAGCAGTAGAGTATCATCTTCATTGTTTTGCAGAGGTATGGAGTGTCGAGGTAGATACGGTGTCGATCCTGGTTTTGATAAGAAGCTGGAATTTGGCGAATCATAGATAGGCGAGGATGACGGTATCATATTATTGCTTGTCGGCAGTGGTGATTTGGCTACAAATCGTGCTAACCCGGTATGTGTAGCTTTGGGTATCAGAGATGGCTTCGATCTTGCTTGCAATTTTGACTTTGACTTTACTGTACTGAGGTGAGGTAAGTTGATGATCACATTTTCCACTCTTTCTCCTAATACAGTCCTCTTTTTCAACGTTCCTCCATCAGTCAGGTGAGGGGAACTGTTGTAGGAAGGTTTTGTACGCATAAAGATCGGCTGAGAGGGACTTTGACCCGAGATTTGCCTTGAGCTGGTTGCTGAGGAGGTTGATACCCTCAATGCATGAGGGGTCGTTGCATTCGGTTCTCGAATTGTACGGACCATCTTCAAACCTCTGTTGTTTACTTGAGTGACTCGAGAGGTGAATGGAGCATAGGTATGCTGATGAGAATGTGATTCAGCGTAATGAGGTTAGTCGTATCATCTAGTGTTGTTGGATGAGCCCTGTTGATTGGTGTTAATTGATCATCTTTTCATTGAATTTATGATTATTTATTGATGTTTGTTTGTTTCAAGTCAAAAGTGTCATTCATTCATAACTACCTCGTAAAGTCAAAACACAATAAACACACGCGTCAAGCATAAGTGAGAAACATAAATAAATAATTACTTGGAGATTGCGTTAGGTGCCACTTTGTTGCATGCCGGTAAATGCCGATGAGGTATTCGGTTAATTGGTTGTCCCTGAATTCCGGAGAAAGCGATCTTCTGTTGTTTTAGTTATGTTATGATTAGATTCAGGGTCAAGATCAAAACCCACTATACGCTTTGACCTTTTTTCCCTTAAAGTTTTGATTGTCAACGTTAATTTACTTGTACATCTCAAACGTCATCTACTAGTATATCATCTTATTTCAATCCATCATTCATCTCATTCCTTCTTATGTACATCACTTCTCAACATTGACTAAGTCAAACACCAATTCCCTATCTAGTCTTTCCTTTCTCGTATGTCTTTCAGTGTCCAGTAAAATTGCATCGGCTCAACACGCAGACCTAACGATACCCCGGAAGTGCATACCCGATTCACCTCCACCGCTTTTTCATCCAGAACTCCTTTTACATTTCCATCTGATATTCTATATCCTTTAATGCCATCAAGCTTCTTACCTGGTACTTCCCCCAGCTCTTCTTCTTCTTCGATGCCTCCATTCGGTCGACCTCCTGTAAATAATCCTTCGAATTCAGCTAAACCCTCTTCGGCAAATGGCAGCGCCATTACCAGTCCGAATATCCCTACTTCACAACCTAGTGCAGGAGCAGCTGGTGCAAGAAATGGAAGTACACCCGCCTCAACAGGAGGTACGGGCTTAAGGCCAAGCTATGGGGTTATGAGTGATCGGGATAGAGAGAGGGAGAGAGAACGACTACGAGGTGAGTTCATAGTATAAGCTTTTGATGTTGGTTTTGTTCGGTCACCCCGTGCCTTAATCCGCTACGGTTCCGTTTTTCACATAAATGCAAGAAACAATCGGCTGACACCGAGTATCGTTCACTCATAATTCTATTTGTTATCATATCAACAGAACTAGCAAAACAACCATACTCGTCATATTCTACCTCCTTGCCTCGACCGACTGACTCTCCGCACCATCCTTCCACTGGTAGCAACCCCTCGTCCACCAATACGACCCCTCGGGAGGAACGACCTAACCCATACGCCTCTTCCAGCACTGCTGCATCATCTGGTCAGAAAAGAACAGATTACATGGCTAGCGGATTTGGAGGTGGTCTAAACAGACTCGGAGCGGGATATGGGTTATTTGGCGCGGGGGTGATAGGACTTCGAGAACATGAGATGAGGGAGAAGGAAAGGCAGGAAAGATTAGCTAGAGAACGTGAACGCGAACGTGAACGGGAGCGGGAATTAGCACGCGATAGGGAAAGAGATGCTAGTAGACCGCATTCAATCGAGACTTCTCCTACAAACCGAAACGCGAACCCTGCGAACCCTTACTCTCGACCATCATTACCACCGTCGCCAACAGCATCGCGTAATGTTGCCGCCTCAGGATCAGTACCCGCTGCTGGAAAACCATCTATCTCTCCTCAAATCGCCCCGGCCAGCACCGGTGGAAACGCTGCTTCAGCTACCGGCTCTACCCCTCGACCTAATTTACCTCTACCAGGATTCGGGTCTCTGGGTACTAGATCACTCCCTTCGCCGTTCGACAGAGACGGTAGGGAAAGGTCTAATTCTACTACTGCCGGCGGACCTAGCCCGAACCCTAATCCCGCTCAAGAAGCTGCAAATGCCGCTGCTTCAGGCCATCGTCGGACTCCCAGTGGATCAAGCACAAGAGGTAATGAACCTTTATCAGGCATGACTACCACTGGACCCAAAAGTCCAGTCAAGACCACTACCCAAACAGCCGCTACCGCCAGATCGCTATACGGTGCACCCCCTTCTCTCAGTGAAGCCGCTCGTGTGAGAGAGGCTCAGCAACGTTCCCCCGTTTCTCGAATACAAACGGCTGCACCACCTCGTGATAGGGATTCAGGCGTTCCCCCATCAACTACAAATGCACCCAAACCAAGCACATCCAATACAACCGGTCCTAACGCGTCCAATTCCGCCGGTGCTGGCGGGTCCCAAAATACCAGAGCGCCATATAGCTCATATGGAGGGTTCGGAGGACCCAGTTACCCAGGTACATTTGGTGGTTTTGGATTAGGTGGATTCGGAGGTTACGGAGCCTTTGGGCCTAGATGGGGAGACAGGGAGAGAGAAAGAGAAACTTTGGAGCAGAGAGAAAAACGTGAAGAAGAAAGGCGAAAAAGAGATAAAGAAGCTGCTGAAGCAAGATTGAAAGCAGAAAAGGAGCGAGAAGAACGAGATGCGAGATGGATGAAGGAACGTGAAAGAGCTAGAGCAGGCTTAGGTATGGGCGGTGTGACTGCAGGCGGTACCGGAAGTACTTCATATGGTGTAGAAGCATTTCAACCTCCTCGATCCAATACACTCTCTACTTCCGCAAGCAACGCGAATGCAAGTGCCAATGGTCAAAGAGGTCCAACGGTTGATCCGTTTGGTAGAAGACAGCCTGCGCCAACAATCCAAGCTTCAAATGCTTCCTCTGCCGATAAAGCGAATCTTACTAGACATATCGAAGTAATTCATCAGCCTGAACCCAGACATCCCAGAGATGCTAGGGACTTGACCAACAGTTCGAACAATGCTGCCAAGGCAACTGGTCAGAATACCATCAATGGAGCAGAAGAATCCGTTATGCAACAAGTCGCTCCTTCAAGGGAGCCTCGTCCCTATGGATATAAAGCCGAACCAAGGGAATATCAATATACACCTCGAGACAAGCGTCCTCGAATGGACGCAGCAGTTGAGGATGCCCAAAATGCTCATCGCAGGACCTCCAATGCTAAAGCCTCAAAGAGAAGAAAAGAGGAAGACAAAAAAGTACTGAATAACGATATTGGTATACCGTCTAACAAAGAGAGAGACTGGCAAGCTTTGACCAATATCAGCTCTAAGAAATATCCGGAAGTAGTATCGGGACAAGTTGAACAGTGGTTAAAATCAATACCGGATCTCAACCGAATTATCTCTCACCAAGTATACTCGGGCAATGGTTGGACCGCGGCGAGGACTGGAAAAGTCGCTGGAAATGAAGGAGCTCTGATCATCGTTAGGATAGGAGGGGGTTTTCTAGGTGCAGATTGGAAAGTTCGAGGAGAATCAGGATGGGACGACGCGACTTCCACCCCACCGAAAAAGGTTGTTTGTGGAGGAGATGATCTGAAAGAGAGGAAAATATGGGGAACGGATGTTTATACGGATGATTCCGATTTAGGCTTAATCCTTATACATGCTGGATGGTTAAGATGGTCTCATTTCTTGCCATCCCCAAAAACAATTCACTCTGATGGATCAGCCAAGAAAGAAAACCCAAGAGATCAAGATATTATCAACGTTACCATTCGCTTGATTCCTAAATTGATTCGTTATACAGCTACTGAAAGGAATGGAGTGACCACCAGGAGCTGGGGTAATGGACATGATGGAAGTTCGATCGTTGTTGAGCGAGTCGAGCGAGTCGCCGTGAGTCAGAATTTACTTGAATACTGCATTGCTTGATTAATGATGTTTTCGGATGTATAACACTGATCCAAATTCAATCTACTCAGCTGAATAAAACGTATATTAAGTCTTCGAAGCGCAAATCAAGGATTTATGAATGGACAAAACAACGTCAAATCACTGCTCCCATCCCGCAGGAAATTCCTCGCAACGAAGAGGATATCACGATCATCAACGATATTGGAGTGGAAGAAAGTTTGATGTTCTGTTCAAAAATATCCAATAACGATCATTTTGCTCAAGTAGGAGTGGTATACGACTCAGAAGCTTTGAAAGAATGGTTATGTTCGCCATTAGAAATCAGTAGAACGCTATGGACTCATGGTATAACGTTAATGGAGGGATTTGATGTTCAGTGAGTAGTAGGATTGCAAACGGATAAAACAACTTTTCGCTGATTGGAGATGTCTTCATTATAGGTATAAATTACAATTATCAGATTCGAGTTCGATACTTTATCCTTTATTTGATTTGATTGAATTGAAAGAAAATAAGAAAATATTCAAAGATAAATCATTTGAAGATTTACATTTAATTTCAGAAGGAATAGCAATTAGATCAGAAGGTAATAAAGGAATGTTAATTAGACCTAAAATCTTTAATTGGTTTAATAGGGATGATAAATTATCGGAAAATTGGATTAAAGATTTTGAAGACGATTTACAAATTGATGCAGATGAAGAGGATGGAGAAGTTGAACAAGATGATGAAGAAGAAGAAATTCAAAGTCATATTAGTGTTGATTCTGCAAGTAGAGATGATAAAGATGTTAAGATGGAAATGATTTCTTAAATCCAAATTTAGGTAGAGTAAGGTGATATTTTGAAATGAAATTTATATAATTGTATATACAATTAACAATTGAAGAGGTTCGCGTGCATAATTTCAAATGCCTTCAGAAGTTTGGTATCAAAGTGTACTTTTCTGGTAATTTCGTACATATCTGTTTACGAAGTAATGATAGACTTAAAAGTGAAAAGCTTTTATCGGTTATGTTAAAGATAAACAATGACGTTTTAACCTCCACTTTTGAGTTACCTCGTCGTCACTTTAACTTGCACAACTTGACTGCGAGTAGTATAGAAATGATACTCCTTTCAAAACCTCTTTTGTTCTTCGTCTTCGTAATCTAATCAAAACATATACAAAAAACCTAGCAATCATACTAGTCTACATCTTCTTGAAACAATAATATCAATTGAGTATATCAATGTCAAATCAAATAATTCAAAACTCATCAATCTGAATTTGATTTATATTAAGATGTCAAATTTCAAACCGATATATCAAAGTTCAGGTTCAAGTCGATATAAACCACCACCTTTTTTATATCTACGTTCTTTTTTACCAATTATAGCTTTAATATTATTATTTTCATTTGGATTAATTAGTTATTCTTTATTAGGACAATTTAAAAGTCCTGCAAATAAACAACATTTAGGATGGCAATCTTGGGATATTATTGAATTTACTACATCCTCAAATTCTGAAAATGAATTAGATTTAGGAATAGGTAATGATGATAATTATACTACATTGAGTGCTAGTATACCATTAGATAATTGGGTGAGCTTTTTTTCGTTTCATTACAAGTGGAATCAGCCCTGATTTGGAAATTTGATTTTCCTATTTTGGTAGGATCCATTAGCTCTTCATACTACTGGTTGTAAGTTTTGAAAATATCATTCAAACGAAGAGAAAGACTAGTTTTTGTGTAATTTAATTAACTGTGATTCTAATTTCTTGAACTCAGTGACAGAAATAGCGGTAAAACCATGTTATTTTCCACCTTACTTATTCCCATCATATTGTGCACCTGAAACTACACCTGAATTAGATAAATTGAAAGGAAAATGGGTAATAGTAGAAAGAGATATGAATCTTAGAACTGGTTTATGGTGAGTTTAACCAAATTAACCAATACTGATTCTGGAATTGAGCTAAAAACCAGGTTCGATTTAGGTATTTAAATTTATATTATCGAAGAACACGTAGATTAGATGTAGAATTAATAACTGATTTACGTATTTTACCTGAACCTTTACCTGAAGAAATGATTGAATTAGAAAATGAAGGTTGGTATAAAGCTCAAGGTGATTTACATTCTGGAGTTTGGCCAACACAATCTGAAAGTAGACTTTGGTATAAAACCAAAAGTCAAGGGTGGAATGATATTTGGAAAAAATCTAAAAAAAAGCAAAGTCAGTTATATATTTTTCATATTTTTTTTCATTAATTCGAAATTTATTATCATTTCTAAATGGAAATCTTATCTGTTTTTTTTTTTCCTTTTTCAGTTGATGAAGAAATTTCGCCTTCAGATGATGTAATACCTGAAGATTCTGGTGAAACTTCAAGTGGTGGAGTTACAGAAATCCAAAATGGAGAATCATCAAAAGTTGAATATGGAGATTATATTACAGAAGTTGATATTGTTTATGGAGATGATGAACCTTTTTTTGGATTTGAAAGGATTGGAGGAGATAAAGTAATGGAAGGTAAAAAGGGAAGATGGGAAAGTGTTGATATTGCAATTAGAAAGGGTAATCCAAGTAAGCTATAATCAATTATTCTTGAAGATGATACTCATCAACAATTCGTATGTGGTCACTGAACACAAACCAGGCTAATATTCATAATCATTAGTTGCTCCTCGGGCTACAGTGCCGAAATTTCATAAAGACGGTACATTCAAAATTATGCAAAGTAAGCTATATACTTTGACATCCTGATTTGAAATCAAGCTTATTCTTGATTTAATTGATTCAGTCGCCGATCTACATTATTCAGTCGGAGAAGGTGAATGTCGAGATACCGATAAATCCCCTTGCGTTGGAGATTCAGATACTGCGACATGGCTTGAACAAGCTTTGATTGAAGAAAAACCCGATTTAGTAGTATGTTCATTTCTTCGTTTGTCATATGATCTCAAGAGCCAGTCGTGTTGATTCTTATCACAACAGGTATTCTCAGGAGATCAGCTAAATGGACAAAGTACAAGTTACGATTCTCGTTCGGTCTTGGCTAAATTCGCTAAACCTGTTATTGATCGACAAATCCCTTGGGCAGCTATTTTTGGTTAGTCCGATGTGCAGATCGCTAGTATTTCTTCCAAATAATGGATTTCAAGAAAATGGAAAGTGTGGCTGACGATGACCGAATTGAATTAGGCAATCACGATAGTGAGATTGTAGATGATCGAGCTGAACAAATGAGAGCTCTGCAACATATGCCTTATTCGCTCGCTAGAGCTGGACCTAAAGGAGTTGATGGAGTAGGGAATTGTACGTTCTCCATCAAAAACATCTTGAACCGGTCACTGATATGAAGCCTTTCCGATCAGATTATATCAAGCTTCACTCTGCAGACGCGTAAGCTTTCTTTGCGGTCTTGATTGGAGATTCGCGCAACTCAAGCTGACTTGGAATTTGAATAGCTCAAATATCCACATTTTCACGCTGTACTTCCTCGACTCGCACGCCCTTCAAAAGAACAGCTTGCCGTGGGGAAAAGTAGATTACGATTTTATCAAAACGTAAGTTTGTCCTCAATTCCCACAACTACGTTGTTTGCTAATTGGTAGTTGTAGATCTCAAATAGAATGGTATCTTAACGTTTCATCAAGTATAAAACCCATTTCGAGACCATTTCAACCTGATGGAGCTTGGGATTTAGGTGATATTTGGTCAAATAAACGAAATAAGCCAACTAGATTATCTGGTAGTAGAGCAGATGAAAATTCGAAAACGTTAGCGAAACCAAATGCGATGATGTGGTTTCATATTCCACTTCCTGAAGCTTTCAATCCTGCGGACAAAGCAGGTTTTGGAGAAGATCAAGAAGAGTTGGATTTAGGAGTTAATCTTGATGGTCAAGGAAATTCTAAACATAATGGTGGATTTTTCTATAATGCAGTTAAAGCTTCATTTGAAGTGGACAAAGAGAACGAATCAGTAGCAGAAGAAGAAGAAGATGACTGGATTGGATTGAGTGGAAAAAAGTATAGGACGGAAGTGAAAGTGTTAGGTCATGGACATAATCATAATACTGATAGATGTAGGAGAACAGATGGGATCTGGTGAGTTGGCTGAGATTAATCAATTCAGCGAAGTTCTTGGAAAATCTCAACAGATTTAATAAGAAGGAAAGGGGGTTCAATGAATTGAGCTGATTGATTGATATTTTAGGATGTGTTTCGATGGAGGATCTTCTTTCTCAGGGTACGGTCAATTAGGATTTGATCGTAGAGTTCGAATATATAACATTTCTCAATATGGAGAGAAGATTGAAACTTATAAAAGATTAACAAGTGGGGAAATTATAGATAAACAAATTTTAGTTGGTGAAGGAGCACCAAGTGGATGGGGATTAGATCAGTGATTTTGAGTAAATTTTGTATCACATTTTGCATACTCGAGTATACTTAGAATGTTGTAGATTTCAACAAGATGTTATGACTAAAATGATCACTATTGTTCGCTGAAAAGTGATGTTTAAATCAATTTCTTGGTTTCATATCCAAGAAACCCCATAGGTGTACTGTATATGCGAGCATTCAACGTTGATCATCAACTTTACCCTGATCCTCCTTTGGGGGTTATGAGGAAGAGGTCAAAGAGTCCTTTGAGTGACATAGCTATATACCTTTGGATTCGGATTTGACGGCTGATGGATGATGGTGAATCATACAAGGCTATGGGAAGCGACGATCATTCGTATAAATAATGATAATGCCTCGTGTATTGATGAATCCATTATTTCAAGTTTGAGAAATGACGACTTCTTGATGATCAAATTTTGTGTACATTCAATCAAAGCTTCGTACTTGTTTGTATGTATATATAACAAGACGATAATTATTTATCTGTGTAGAAAATCTCTCCTAAAATAATCGATAGTTTGATCATCAACTGCACATTCAAAAAAAGTAATTTCAAAAAAAACCACCAATTATATAAAATATGCCAGCTATATATTCATCACCACTTTCGAATGAGATGAAACGATTTGAAAGAAGGGATTTGACAGATTTGATTTGGTTATTTCTTCAAACAGATCCTAAAAGATTGATCGTAAATATTATTTCCTCATCATACAACATCTTAGTAAAAGTCGGGAATTTTATTTCAATTACTGATTCGTTATATATAGTCATTTTCAGCTTTAGCTATTGCTATCGAAGGTTTGGTACTTGGTATCATACTTGCTCAGGTAAATTCCCAGCTTCTTCATACTGTTGAGGGCTTTCTTGAGAAAGAGATGGTTAAATTGATCTGATTGATACTAGACTACAAGATATCTGATCAATTTTCGTCGCTCGGACCCTTTTTGGGCTATAGTATCGATCATTTTTGGTGCAATTACACTTTTGTAGGTTCCCTTTAGACTAGAGTTCTAAGTAGGTAGGAAATTTGACGTACTAAATTTCTTATGAGTTGGTTAGTGCGCAATTCGGTATGAACCTTTGGCAGGTAAGTGACTTGACAATTTCATATTTATCTTGAATTTGATTCTTATCACTGAGAGAATCATATTATCTTGTAGACTTACAGACTTATTGGTAAAGCTGCTACGGAGCTTTTGACAATTGTCGTTGGAGATATACGATGTAATATGACTGTTTTGGTTTTTATCGGTATACTCAATTTCGTGGCGGCTGGATTCTTCGGTAGGAGAGCTTGGCTGGTGAGCATACCTCGATTTACCATTGAGTCTCTGACTAACTGGAAGTATTTGTCAACTTTTCTTTCTTGATGCTAGCTCTCCAAAAAGAAGATTTGGCTATTGATACCTCTTGGTCTAGGGATCTTTTCGAGTCTAGGGCTAAGTTTAGGGTGAGTAAAGTATAGAACCCTCGAATAGCACTCAATAACAATGCATGTCATACTCACAGAGTCGCAATCAAAGGATATATGTTACCGTCTCTCGCAATGAACCCTACAGCGAAAGATTTAGAGAAATATGATTCTTGGCGAAGAACAGATAATAACCTAATCGTTATATGGGCAGCGATAGCTCTGACTCAGGATGTCATTGTTTGCGCGTTGAGTAAGTCAGCTATTGATGGAACAATATCCTGCTGTTACAGCTGACCAGTATTTGTGATTCTAGTGACCGCCATGCTTCTCAAAGAAAAAACCGGACTTCAGGAAACGGAACATGGTTTACTCAAACTACTGATCAAGCTGACTTACGAGACGATGTGGGTAATGTGCCCCTTTCCCTCATAGTCAATGACGAGGACACAGCTGATGATATGTCGACTCTCTTAAAGGGCAGGTCCAGTTGTTCTTAATATCATCAATGTAATAGTAATCGCTAAGCAAGGAGCGACATTCGGTGAGTTCAACCGATTATATAAGTCTTCAGTGTGTTGATACTGGATCAAATACCAGCCGATTACTCTCGACTTGTCACATGGGTTCTCGGTCCTGTGTATTTTTCCTCCATCCTTCAATCTTTGAATTATAGAAGAGATGTCCAGCGTATACTGAATATCGCACCGACTCTCCGATCAGCATCAAATGATCATCAATCTACTTTACGTCGCGCTGAATCGCCTGTACTGCCCCTCACTTCAACGCTGAGTACAAGGCAGACAAGTCATATGAGATATGATTCCCTCACTAGTGCCACTGCCACTGATAGAACTCCTACAAGTAAAAAAAATTATGGAGGTACTTTGGAGCACGAACAGAACATCGAATTAGGGAGAAGAGGGAGGACTGGGACATTTGGCAGTATGACAAGTGAAAGTGGGACTATTATTCTTGGTGAGAAAATAGTCTCATGATTCAGAGTAAAGAAAAGAAAAGAAAAGAAAACGAGATCGACGAAAAGTATGTTTAAGTGCTGAGATTAGGTCATTTTAAGCATGACGATTATGCAAAATTGGGTAAAGTATAAATTTCAACCTCGGTATAAGTCAATTTCCCCTTGGCCTTCCTTTCCTGAATCCCGAAATAACAACGCAACATTATATATTTAGGGTAGAGGGGAAAGGGTGACTAACTTTCTTTCTTTCAGTTAAGTGTTTTTAGGATTTTTTGACCATTCGGATTTGAATGATGAGATATTGTGATGTACTAGTTGTACTAGGTTATTTAAGTGAAATGTCGATCGAATTGAGAAATGGGTAAACAAAAATCAAACAATCAAAATCGTTTGATCCTCGATTTTTTCGATATTATATAGTATTAAATCAGATTTACCAACTTTGGTATCTTGTAATAATATTCTTTCAATCGGTTATTCTCTACTAACAATACATCGTATCAAATGTGGTATCTATTTGGCAAATTGCCTTATCTTAAACTTAGAGGAACGAAACTTCTTATAGCTATTTCAGCTACTGCTGGAATTTGATTTTATTTATTTGGAATAGATAATGCAGCTTTAGGAGTAGTGAATTCTTAGTTTAGAAATGAAAATTAAACATTCATCCTTACTCTTAAAAGATCCCGAAAACAGAAAAACAAAAAAAAAAACTCATTATGACTGACTTATATATATATATATAAATATTGAATGTAGTTGAAAAGAAATATATTTCAATCCAACAGGACAATGTACAATAACAGGATCATATGAAATTGGATGTTTTTTTTTGGGTGCTTTATTGTTTTAAGGTAATTAGTCCGAAATCTTGATATGGAATTTAGGAATTACCAAGATGATTATTATCATATTCTCAACCTGATGAAGCAAGATAACTTCCAACTGTGTTGGCTGACTTACTTGAAGATAATGAAGAAATAAAAAGACAAGTCAACGAAATTTCAAAAGCTATTAAATTGGAGAGAGAAAGTGCTAAAGGCTAGGGTGAGTTGTTGAGGAGAAATAAAAATGATCAAGGTGAAAAGAGAAAAATGTTGACTGTATGTTTTCTGTCCTTACGGTCTTAAAGTTGATAAGGAGCATTAGGCTGATAGACAATACAGGCTGTTGGGAGAAAATGAAATTGGATAGACCGGATGAAATGTTAATATAAAAGCATATCCTAACTAACGTTTCATATATGTATATTATGAAGGAGATAGATCAAATTAAAATTGCATATAATGAAATAATGTGATATGTATCCTTCTCATATCATCTACAAAGCTATATACATTATACTGTACAACTTAACTTCCAAGTCCGACAAGATTTTAGTATATTTTCTCTTTAATGCGCACTAAGAAATCTACAACAAAACAAATTTTATATCACTAATCATAATGCTCTACACCATCATACCAAGATGAGTTATTGATTTATCTGATCGTAGCTGTACTTGTTCTTTGTGTGATCCGTTCAATCTCCAATTTGATTTCTTTCAAAGCTTCGTTGAGAGCTTTAGAATCTTCGTATTTTCTCTGAGCGTTCGCATCGGATATGTATGTCCTGCGGACAAATTCAGACTGAGTTAGTGGGCCATGTCTTTCACGAGTCTCGTTCTTATGACTAATGCGTACGGCTCCCAAAACGAAGGAGGGGCGAAGAGCATGTACAAGGGCGATTAAAATGGATTCAGGACTGAGTTGACTCACTCTAATTGAGCTTCCTGTTCGAGAAGAGGTTGAAGTATCACAGCGATATCCTCAACTTCCCTTTCCAATTCACTTGTAGGAGTAGTAGATCCACTTCCATCTAACGATCCGTTCAAGGAGTCAGATAGGGATAATTCATGTATCCTCATTGATTTGCGCTTCGCATTCGCTGCTCGCTTTTGTAACTTTTGCAAAGTCTACGACACGACGAACAAAAGCAGTCAGTCTCGACAGATTTTATATGAATGAATCCTCTATGAAAGGAATCACAAATTTAGAAATGTTTCCAGACTTACCTGTAATTTGACCATTTCCCTAGCCAAGAATGCAGCCGCACTTCTAGCTACAGCAGATTGAACTACCGCTTGACTTGATCCTTCATCACAGTGTAAATTTCCTATCCTCTTTGAAAGGTGTTCATATTGCGTAAGAAGAGTCAATAGTGCTTTGTGCGTTTGTAGAGTCTCGGTAGACGGTTCGAGCGGGTTATCAGATTCACTACGATTGTTACACGAATCAGTCAAATTGGCTTCTTATCACGCAATCCGCATGTGTGCAGAAAGACTAGTAGGAGAAGTAAGTACTTACGTTAGATCGGCCAATTGATTCTCGAATTCAGGCATCAACTCCTCAATATCGCCTTGTAGTCCCCTTAAAGCGGAATATAGCCTTGCGAAACCTGTAACTCTCTGCCTATCTTGCATTTTCTGTTTACGCGAGACAACAGCCCAACATTCTCTACACACTCTACATCCTTTAACTTGGACTTCTTTAGGTTGTTGTGGTAGCGGAATACCTCTTTTCTCTCCATTACCATTCTCTTCTTCATACTCGTTGATCGATGATATGGAGTTCGTGCTAGCTCTACCTTTCCTGATTCGGGAACTTCTAGAATCAATATTATTTTTCAGTATTTGTTGCTCTTGGCCCGGAGTCTGATCGTCCATTTTCATCCACCCCACAAACCCCTCTTCCACTTCTTCGCCTCTTCCAGTCTTCCAATCGGCTACTAAAAGCAATGAACACTTCTCCCTCCTTGTTCCTGGCGGCAGACCGCCTTGAGACGTAGTCGTAGTAGCGTCAGGGTTTGCAGGAGCGAATAGCTGGATTTGGACTGCTAAGAGTGCTGGCGGAGTAGGCGGGAGAGAACAGACTATCTTACCGCATAATCGACAATGGTGCTTTCGATTAGACAAAGAAAAGGATGATCTAAAGAGGTAAGCCAAATTGATCAGCTATCGAGGACGGGAGGTCAGAGAGTAAGCTGAGAATCACCACTCACTGGCATATCCTGCATTTCTTGACCTCATTATCGTCCTCCCATTTGACTATTGCCTGTTCAGCTGCCCTTTTCTTACCTTCTTCTCCACCGGGTCCAGAATTTTTGAATCCCTTCCAAACTTCTTTGGGCTTTAGCGCATCGAGTGCTCCATCTATCGACAGTAAGGACCGACGCTTGTCATTACCACTTCCAGTTAGAGACGATATTGAGAATGTAGACGAAGAAGATCGAGTCAAAGTGGGAACGTTCGATGTTGGAAGGGGTACAGTAGGATTGAAATGTAGGTCGACAAGCTAATGAAAATCACTTCAGCAACATCCACGGGACCTCGAGAGCAGAGATATTGGAAAACGTGTGCTCTGCTGGTTTCTATCATACCTATCGACGACTCACCTTTGCCCACCTTCTGCCCAGTCTACCCTCCTCCCGCTCTCTATCTTCGCCCGTAGCTTTCCTAGCTTGCATGAACTCTTCTGTCCTGTCGTGTCTCACCCCTTGAGGTTGAAAACCGACTTTATAGGGCATACCAGCAGACTTCATATTCGTATTTGTTTTGGTTATACTACTAGACCTGCTCAGCGTAGCTATTCCGAATGAACTGGTTCGTCGGTGACTCGTAGAAGCGGTGGAAGAGTTCCTTCTATGACCGGATGGTACGCTAGAAGAAGAAGCATTGGGATTTAGATGTGAAGGACCGTGAAGATTCGTTGTGGACGTGGAAGCTAGGTTTGAAGAAGTTGTTCTGGGTAAACCACCCGGTATACTCGAGGAATTAGGTGAATTACTCATCTTACCGATGCCCACTGTCAATGCTGATGTGCTGTTTGTCGTAGGTGCTGATGTAGTGGAGTTTGAGTGACCTAGTCTGGCTAAATTGGCAGGTTGCAAGATCTTCTTAGTGACCAAAGCTGGTGTTGATGTAGTATGGTTTATACTGGGCGCTTGGGGAAGAGTGAAAGTGTTACCCGGCCCCGGGGACGGTGATGGCGAGACTGATAAGCCAAAAGCAGAACCATATCTAGTATCTTCGGGAGAATTAGAGGTCGATGTGTTACTTCCTTGACTTTCAGTCGGTGGTATAATGACTGGAGCTTGACCACTATTAGAAGCGAAACTATTTGATCTTGATCCGAAACCGTCTCTATTCAAGTTATTCGACACTTGCGAAGCGACGTTGGCTACTCCATTTAAAGTGTTGGCAAGGAACTCTCTAGATCGACCTTCACCTCTTGGTGCCCAAGTGGATAACCATTGCTGAGCTTTATCAGCGGCTAAACCGATATCAAAAGCTGGTGGTCCACCTTGTTGACCATGACTTTGTTGTGGTATGAAAGGTGAATTAGTCAGAGTGTTCCCACCTGATCCCGTTGATGAAGCAGATGAAGTTGATCGAGTACGTTGAACGCTTATGGGAGGTGGTACAAGAGCAGTCGAGGATGAATTAGAATGATTAGATGAGGAAGATGAAGGTCGATTGTTCCGGTTGTTACCATTGGGTTTGTTGGGATTACTGCTATTGAAAGAGCCGAATCTACGACGTGGAGGATTGAGGTCTGCGGGAGGAGGTGTTGTCGTTAGTTGAGGTAGATTTGGTGTAATGCTCATGTTGATAACTTTTTGGCTATGTCATGTTGCTCATAATAAAAGGTGATATGCAAGAATGTTGGCTATTGGAATGAAATGATAATTGATAATGGTTACTTGAGCACGGGCCGGGTATATTCTCTATATGATGTTATTATGGCGACACACAGGTTACTGCAGCTTATCGTTAGACCGGAATCATAACACGTGGTTATGCTCGTTCCTGGGATACACCCATTTTAAACTAGCGCTATGACCCGTTCCTGCATTCAACCATCTTTGTGGGTTGGTTTGGGTTTTCAACTTTTTCATTGTTCGGATTCATTGTGTTATCGTGAACAATTCAGCTACTATCCTCTTTTTTGGCTAATCGATAAGATCACACACTCTTCGATATGAGCCAACAACCTGGTCTTTACGATATCTGTGAGTCTTTCCACCCTTCCAAAGACAAAACTAAGCTAACACTTTGCAACTAGCTAAGCCTCGATTTGATCTTTCCTCGTACGGTATGTAGAGTTACCAAATAAGAAACGTTATGGCTATCTGCTGAAATTTTGTCTCAATATAGGTGGCCGACTGGCTTATTTCTACTCCACAACTTCACCTCTGACCTTACTTGCATCTTCTGCACAATTAGAGCAGGCTCAAAAAAATGTTACCCATTTCGAGAGCAAAATAAAAGAATCCGGCAGACAAGGGTACTGGGTAAATCAGCAACAAAAAGAAGCATATGATAATGCTAAGCAACGTGAGTTCTCGCTCATAGACACTCACCGAAGCAATCGAAGACGTGCTGATAAATCAAACACACAAAGTGGTAAACTCGTCAATACACCCTGATACGGGTAAACCTGTACCATTGCCTTTTAGGATGTCTGCTTTCGTACCCACCAACTTGATGTGAGTATATTTCTGACCATCAGTCTCGCGAGTTGAAGCTGACGTCGCATTTCTCATTGCAGAATATGTGTTAGTCGATTGACGCGAGCTCTACCTAATAGTCGACGACTGATTCCTGCTTTCTAGGCCGGTATGTTGATGCCCAACCCGAGTTTGAAGAGCGTTATATTCTGGCAATGGGCAAATCAAACACTTAACGTGGCTGTGAGTTGATTCTCGCATTTCTTTCCTTTCTAATACACTCTGTATTCTGACCCTGTTAAACAGGTGAATTTCAGCAATGCCAACAAATCGATCGAAATGACACCTCAAGAAATCGGTACAGGTTAGCTACACATTCTCATCGAGTAATTTCTCCGCTGACACTCTTATATAGCATACTTGGCAGCGACATTCACCTCAGTATTCCTTGCTGTATCGCTAAGCCGGCTGGTCCCTAGACTACGAGTAGCTCCTGCAACTAAAGAAATCTTGGGTAAATTGGTACCATTCGCTAGTGTCGCTTCTGCGGGTGTTGTCAAGTGAGTTGCAGCTCTGAATGGGACGATGCTGGTCAATTTAATGTTGCGCTGACTGGATTACCAGTATCTCATGTATCCGGTGGAAAGAAATGAGAGATGGTGTAGAAGTTTTCAAGCTCACTCGAGATCCAGTTGATGGTAGTGAGCAAAAAGAGGTTCTTGGTAAATCACCTAAAGCAGGTCAAATGGCTGTGATGCAAAGTGCCGCAAGTAGAGTATTTACCAATGTGTGAGTCAACCCACTGGTATTCTCTTCTGCGGAAATTGTGTGATTCCGAAATTGAAGATACGCCGTGACTAGCCCAACGTTAATTCTTCCGCCAATGATAATGACTATCCTGTCTCGTCGAGGAACATTTGCCGGACCTAAAGGAAATGTAATTTCAAGTGTCACTCAATTAACTCTTATTGGATTATCATTGGGTTTATTCTTACCTCCTGCAATTGCTTATTTCCCACAAAAGGCAGAAACGCAACCTTCCAAACTGGAGAACAGGTTCAAGGAATACGAAGGACCAGTTTATTTCAATAAAGGGTTATAGGTTTATTACATCTCAAGAACAATTGGAATACAATAGAAGCTAGATCTATTAACAGGGTAGGTAGACAGGACACATACGCAGATTCACTCATTCGCACACATACACTTACACACAATCGCGTATACACAACAATCAACTTCTTCGACATACAACGCTCGGATTTTGCGGTCTCCGATATTTTCTAGATTCCTATGTCTGAAGCGTCCGACATGATGCGATGCATATAATGATAATCACAAACACAAACATTCCGTGTAATCGACTTTACTCTTGATTTTATTCGCATCCCGGTTTTGGGCTTCGGCGATGTTCGTTCTCGCTCACTTATCCTTCTTGGACACATCTGGGATCCTTCCACCTCTTCCTTCGGACAAAGGAATACGATTCCTATTCTTTCACTGAGCTCTTGCGATTAGTCAGGTGATACCATCAGTGCTTGTGTAGTCGTATGTATACTAACGGATGTCCTTCTTATTCATATATTCGGTTGAATTAACAAAGAAAAAGCTAAATAAGTGGTTTAGATCATTTATGCCGAGCGGTGGTATGAGATTGTTGCCTTTCTATCTAGAATACATGTTTATCATTTAATTATTTTTTTATTTTTGATCTACATCTCGATATACAATCTTTCTAATACTGTCTCATTTGATTGAATTATGATAACAAAGAAATCCTTCTCAATTGAAATATCGAATTTTGCTAATTATAGTGGGCTTTACACTTTTAAAATATTCAATTAAATGAAGAAAATACAAAAAATGGAGATAAAGCTTATTTGAATTTAATATTATTACAAGTATTAGGAACGGATCATGATAATTTAATTGTAAGTTAACTTGTTATTCTTTTTATGTTGAAAAACAGATGTTTTCCAGAAGGATGATTGACTAATTGAATGAATGATTAAATGAATTTTTCTGTTTTTATTTTTATTTTTTTAATTTTGATCAAAAGTGGTGTTCAATTTGGAGTTTAATTATCGAATCAATTTTATTAGGTTTTTTATTATCAAAAATTTGGAATTTTTTTGGTTTTGTAGAAAATTGGAAACAACTTTATGAAAGGATAAAAGTAATTATAGGAATTAGTTTTATTATTTTAATGTAAAGTTTTATAATTTTAATTTCTATTGTTTAGATTAGATTGAAATTTAAAAAGAATATGAGAGAAAAGCTGAATCTTCATTCTCTTTTGAATTTTTGAAATATAGTATACGATTAAGTATATCAATTAATCAAATTTATCAAATTATTTTCATATTAGATTATTCAATTATATCAATTTATGAATCTCGATTAAATATAATATCAATTATATTTATTGGTATTTTAAATATAATAAATATAATTTATGGAATATTAATACTTTATAAAAAAGTTAGTAAAAAATTTCTAAAATTCTTTTAACTATATATGAATAAGTTTCGAATATTTATAGCTAATATCATCCAATACAGATGAATACTAAAAAACGATTTATTATACCTTTGATATTATCAATTATAA
Organism: Kwoniella pini CBS 10737; assembly: GCF_000512605.2. Classification (NCBI taxonomy): domain Eukaryota; kingdom Fungi; phylum Basidiomycota; class Tremellomycetes; order Tremellales; family Cryptococcaceae; genus Kwoniella; species Kwoniella pini. The sequence continues at coordinate 1,938,455 of NC_091717.1, read as the reverse complement.
TTAATTTAATAATTATTATTATAATTTGTTTAATTACTTATCAAATTCCTCAATCTAGTGTTTCTTCATTATATTTAATTAAAAATTGGATAAAAATTCAAAGTATATTTTTAAGAATTTGGACAGGTTTAATGATTTTTCAATATATATTTTTATTAATTACTTGTATGTACATTCCTTTGTTTTTTATCTAATTGAATTGGTTTCAAGTATTAATAATAGTAAAATAGTGATTTATTCAATAAAATTGTAAAGTGAGTATAATAAAAGTCGGAAATTGAGGATTGTTTATCAGGCTTTGTAAATTCATTTTATTCTGATCCCTTCAAAATAAGGATATATGAGTTAATTGTAATCTTTACATAAGGATACTACCCATTCTTAATCTCGTTATATTCCTCTCATATAGTTGTATCGAAATTCCTTCCTTAGGTAAGTGAGCTTTACTTTAGAATTTGAACATCCCCATCTCTTAAACAAATTGTAACATTGATCATCCTGTGTTTAATAGCCAATGCATCTAAGCCAATATTCAATTCACTTTCTTCCATTTTCATCTTATCCTTATTATCTTTGATCAAATTATCCAATTATTTGAATTGTTCTGATCAAGAAGGTGATATAAGATTACAGAATTCATCCTCTGTTTATTATAAATCACCACCGATTTCTAAAAAAGGTTTAATCCCATTTAGTGATTCTTACAGTACTTATACTACTTCATCAGCAAGTGGAAGTGGGACTGGTACTAGAAGTGTTAAGACAGGAAAAGATAATTCGAAAGATGGTAGTGTGAGAATCACAATAGATAAACTGGTTTCGGAGGTAAGTTGAGCTGAGCACCTTGATTTTTTCTATTGATCCCTTCATGAATTCTGATGGGTGTGGATCACATCTTTGTTCTGACTTTGCAAACCAGTCAACATATATCCCTCCGCCTCCATCAGCTTATACATATGGAGGAGGTAAGGATAGAAGAACACATACTCGACATACTTCTTCTCCATTGTCTACTCCTATATATTCAGATTATCCTGATATTCCTCTTTCAATTATCGCTGTAAGTCATCTTTTGACCGATTTTAGTCTAAACTTTTTTTCCGCTACAATTGAAAGTGTAGGGCATATTATGAATGACTGATTCAATGTTATTCTCACGCTTGATAGCCATTGAGTCAATGGATAGATTATGATTCAAATGACAACGATAAAATTCCTTATTATGATAGAAATCAAATTGAAGACGATAGAGAAAGTTATAAATCTGCTGTACCATCTGGAAAGACATTACTTAGAACTAAATCTGAAAGGTCCAAAAAGGATAGAGGAATTGTATTAGATCATGAAGGTTGGAATGTTGAAGTACCTTTACCTATACCAACTACATTTGAAATCATCGAAAAATCGATCGATAATGGTAATTTATAAGACATGATATCTGTTATATACCTATTTGCGTGACACGCCCAGAATTCCATCAAGTCCTTACATTATTTTCCCATCACACTATTTGCTATACATCATGAAGAAAACCAATTACATCGCAGTCCGCTTCCTTGTTATGCTGTTTTATCGAATGATTCCGGGTCAAAATGTGATTGTCTCAGCTAAATGATAAACATAGGTGCCACAGTAAGTGAATGACCCTAATTGAAGAAAATGATTTATTAGCCTCCCTCATCTTTCATTGGAATCACGTCATTATGCTGTTTTTATTCCAGATTTTGTACATAAAAGCGTGATCTAAACACTCATTCTTTTCCGAATTCTTCGTTAGCATTTACGTATTTTTTCTTTGTTTCACCTATTCTTCCCCAGAATGCGGGTTCACATTTCCATTGCCGCAATTAAATCGGTAGATTTCATTCATATTATTTAAGACGTCTTCACTTTGAAAATGGATTTGGAATTATCGGCAGATATCGGTTTATTTCGAGAACAAGAATAAACTGTTAAAGTACGGTTCTCGGATAATGACTTTGGCGATATACTCGTTATACTCGTTGGGCTTTTTAATCGTCAAACAGATTCATTTGAAAGAATTGCCCCACGGAAAATTTCTAATCCAAAAACAAGGGAAGATTGACGCCTCTTAAACCTTATCTCTTATATTTTCTCCTTTTCTCCCTTTTTTTACTTTCTCTAAATGACCGATTGGAAGCAAACCTGGAATTCCTTCTTTGTCGGGACGATCCTTTTTTTTTGTCTATACAATTTGAGAGCAGCCACCGATGTTATCAAGGTAACTTGATAATCGCTGTATCATTTTAACTGAGAGAAAGCACACGTTGATAGGTTAAAAAGAAATTATACTTATGTAATAAAGATGGAATGTGTTTTTAGTTCAGGTTTTTTTTCTTATATTTTGAGCTCGGCTCGGTTAGTAAATGAATTCCAAGGATAGGATATATAAACTAAGGTACGACCGTTCAATTCGTATATTCGTATAGTGTTATTAGTAGTAGAATTGGGATGGATAGGAAGAAAGAAGAAGAACCGATTCTTTCATGTTAAATTTAGGTTTTATAATTATGTCCGATTGATGAAATTGCATAACTTACACATGTCTTCTTTAACATACGAACTTACATTTCCAAGAAATCATTGTCATTCTTTCTTGAAGTATTATTTCATCAGAGTTTTGATCAATATCATTTAATCTCCCCACTTGGATTATACCTGACTACCATCAATATCATCTCGATCGGAGCCCTAGGTACCTTTCAAGCGACAACGCAAATACCTCTATACTGTAAATACTCCAACACAATAATCGATATTACTTGACGATCATATGCCGCTCTTTTCAAGCTCATTTCAATAATAATTCCAAAGCATAAACTCTGTTTCGTTGTGAGTTAGTCCTTATAAGGTGTACCACCGCGCAAATACACGGGCAAATTAGATAAATATATAACATTAAAGTTAAAATACCACGTTATTAAATTTCCATTTCGACCCGACTTGATTTTAGATCTGGAATTTATCATTTTTGTAGAAACGAGAAGGAATCCATCTTAATCGTGTATCAAAAACAACGCCAATAGACTTAAAAAGTCATATCTGCTTATAGATCTTACAACGCCCTCAGTGGAGTATTCCTTATATACTTCGGTCTGGCCGTTATATCTACCCTTCAGCATAGCTTAAAAAACGCCCTTACAAAAGGTTCCCGCTTTATCCCTGTGCGGATGAAACGAGACTACCACGACTAAAATAAAATCTCCCGCGATGCATCGAAATAATAGTACTATTCCTGATGATCATCCTTCTTCAAATTCTTCAAGGTATCCACCACCTCCACCACCCCCTTTATCTTCATTAAATGGATCAACTTCATCATCAACAGGCCGACCTTCATCTTCTTTTTATCTTCCACCTCCTATCCCTTCTGCAAATTCACCAATGAGTCATTCCTTTGGAAGTTCCCCAGGATACGGAAGGGATAATCACGTTCAATCACCTAGTGGTGGACTTACAGATCCTCAAAGTTGGGTATCAAATGGATTAGATAGACCTACTTCTTCTAGAACAAAATCATCTTCAGGAGGTTGGAATTCAACAAATTCTGGACCTTCACCTAGAGATACAACAGGAAATAGATTACCATCTTTAGTAGATTTACAACATTCAAATCCAAGATCACACCCTACTTCAGGTTGGGACGTACCTTCACCTGGATCATATACTATGTCAAATGCAAGAGGATCAGGATCAACTTCTTTACCATCACATTTTAGTCATCAACAGACTTCTTCTTATAGAGATTCACCTTCAAAACCAGCTCATCTTATCAATCCTGTTACAGGTAATCATGCACCTCATTGGGTTGTGGATAATAGGGAAATATCACCTGGAATGAGTAGAAGAGAAAGTTTAGTTTCTCAAAGTACAGCACCTGGACGTGGTGGACATTTTGAAGATTCACCTATAAATGAAGAATCAATACCACTTGCAGCAGGAAGTAGTGGTAATCATAATAAAGGGAAACACGCTGCACCCTCTTCTGGTAAAGAAGATAATGATGGTGGATCACAATCACAAGCTCAAAAGAAAAAGAAAAGAAGAGTTGCACTTTCTTGTGCTGAATGTGCAAAAAGAAAACAAAAATGTAATAGAGAAACACCATGTCAACATTGTGTAGCTAGAAGAGTACCAGAATTATGTGTACCTTATTCAAGACCTACTACACCACCTGGAGGAAAAAATATAAAACTTGAAAATTCATCAGCTAAACCTTCACCTAGTATTACAACTAAGAAAGATGGGGATATTTCAACTATTACAACTTCTGCTCAAACGATGACAAGTAGACCACCTTCAATGTTACCTACAATCAGTGTCAGAGTAGCTAGATTGGAAGCTATGGTAAATGCTGTTGTAAATCGAGTGGAAGGTGTAGAAGGTAAAGCTTTAAGAGATTGGCGAATTAGTAAGTTTCTATAATCAACGATTGTTACATAAAAGGGGTATCATTTCAGCTTACATGACTACATTGCAGATCACGCGCCTGCTACATCCCCTCCTCCATTATCAGCAGAACTTCCCCTAGATTCAGAAGACGAGAAGAAAATAGAAAATAGACCGGAGACTGCTTCTACGTTGTCAAGGAAAGAACGTTCGGTAGAATGGGATGGAGATAATGGACCGGACAGTGAAGATGGAGTAGTTGGAGGTTTGGATAGAGAAACGGGAAGTAGAAACCCTTTACCTCAATCAGTGAGTCAATAATGTGACAGCTCCGCTACTTTCATTGTTGGCTGAAATCAGTATTGATGTAGCTACATATCACTGGACCTGTGCCCCTGGGTCTGGATTATCATGGTACACCCGCAGAACAACTTTCAAAATTGTTCAATGATTGCGGTCTTAATCCTGCCAAGGTGAGTCCTATCTCCTCAACCAGCTTGTATGACATTGATATACTCAGCTTATAATGGGGATTTTCTGATTGCAGATGACTAAACTTTTGAAGGATTTACCGCCTCGAGATTTAGCAGAAAAGATTACACAATGGTTCTTTGATAAAGTCAATTACGTTAGGTATCCTATCGATGAACATCTTTTCCGGATTGGTGAGTGATATAGCTGAGGGCAAAGAAGTTTGTCCTCGGTTGTGATAGATTTTGTTCTAATATGACGTGTGCCATTAGCTATCGAATCGGTGTACACTCGTAACAGCGGTGCTGGTGCTGTACTTGCTTTACCGTTGGTCTTTATCGTATTCGCACTGTCTACGAGAGTAGCTCCAGACGAGCTGGTTGGAAATGAGCAAGAAAAGCGAACAACTAGTTTGAGGTATTATTGGAATTGTGAGCATAAATCATCTCAAGTGAACGCAGTAATTCTCAAAAGTTGACATTCCATGCTATACCACAGCCAAAACTGCCATAAACATCGCTAGTGCTGTCAAAGCTGAAAATCTACACCTTGTGGAAACGCGAATCTGTGTATGTCCACTACTTATAATCCGATTATGTCACCCAAGATTGCTGATGAGCTGCTCTGTAGACCGGATTGTACTTGGTATTGATGCACGAAAGACGATTAGCCGAAGGATGGGCAGAATTTCGTTACGCTCTCACGATTGGACAAGCTTTGGGTCTGCATCGAGATGGTACGAAATTGGGACTTGATCCATATGTCACTGAATACAGAAGGAGATTATGGTCGTACCTAATCCATGCGGACGCTACATATTCTTGTCTTTTGGGCAGACCAACTGCTATTGATATCAACTTTGCTGATACCTTGTAAGTGTATTTACGATCATTGCAATAACCTCGAACGACAAAGTTAATCGTAATATGGTAGACCACCATCAAATATTGATTTATCGGCTCTGCGAGATAATAAGAAAGCCACTCCTCAACCCATGTCTGAACCTACTTTCGCAACGTATCTTATACTAAGAGGTGGTTTAGGTAAACTTGTGGCCAAAGTCACTCAGCATTTCCAACGACTCTCAGGTCAAAGTTCTTCCTATAAAGACGTAGAAGCCTTAGATGCGGAATTTAAACAGTTCGTAGAGGATTTGCCTCCTACTTATAAAATGTTGACTCCAGACAAATCGTACGATAAGAGTGAGTTGGCAATTTCATGATCACAGCTCATCAAGGAGACGAAGTATGCTGACCGGCGCATTTGGGATAGAATTATGGTTCTTACCTATTCATAGGTATTATATTCAAACTGAGATTCTACATTTCACTATCATTCTTCATGTTAGTATATACCCGCCCTCATTCGAGCTTGAGTGATATGCTGATGATGGTAATGATAACCTAGCGACCTTGGCTACTACGTAAATTGCGGAGCTCGAGATATGCTTTGTCCAGACAAGCTTGTTTCGATGCTGCTATCAAAGATTATAAATTGGTATGTCTGCTGCGGTTATAGATAAATCTTGGGCTGACTAGGTGTGGACTCACGAATAGCGACAAATGTTCAAAATCGATTGTCCGGATTTCTTCGAGACGCTTTTAGGTGGATCGTTTCGAGAATTCGTGAGTATAGCCAATGAAGTCGATTTACCGCTTCATCGTGAGATTTTTTGACTGATGGGACGCTTGGCTCGTCTAGAATGTCGCTATGATCGCTGGTATAAGCATTATCATCGATCCGGTAAGTCGGAATCCCATTCAAACCCATACGTCAGCACATAGCTAATACTACGTCCTATGACAGCGCGCATCAAGAGCGGCGGAAATGAAGCAGATTATCCAGAGCTTCATGGAACAGCATCCTCACGATCCCAAAATGGATGATTTCTCTCAAAAAGAAGCTGCAATTGTGAGCGGGAGATCTATTGTGAATGCTGGAGGACAAAGGCTGATACCCGTAAACAGATCTACACGCTTCATCAACGAGCTCAACAAATGGAAACCCAAAGACAAGCTAAAAAGGCAGGACCGTCTCACACGAATCGACTTTCAGTGGATAATACTTCATTTGAAAGATCAACATCCAAACCGCCATCTGGTTCATCAATGGGTGCACCGCCAAATCCAACTCCGCCTCATTCGAGCGATGGAAGTGGCGGGCCGCGACATGTTCCTCTACCTGCCATTTCTCCACAAAGTTATGTCAGGGCAAGTCCGTACAATACCAGTCTTGGACCTACGCCACCTGGAGTCGGTACGAGTCCCGAAGAAGATCATCCTCAGCGATTGTAAGTGATCACGATCTTCCTCGAAATTGAATAGTTGGTTCTAATTTGCAATTCCGAATGTAGACTAGACCATTGGTTGCAATCCAACACTTCTTTTGGTCCTGGAACGGAAGCCATGAATTATGGTGTAGGACTATATCAACATCAACCTTTGCAACCTTCTTCGACCCGAAATAATTCTTTGACACAGATGGATTCATTACCTAATTCGCAAAATATCAATTTTAATGTTGGAGGACAATTGCCTCAAGAAGGGATGACTTACCCTTCCGATGGAGGATTGGATAATTCAGGTGCAATGGGTTGGATGGATCCTTCTTTAGCTTCAGGAGGATCTATGATGGGTACAATTCCATCTGATTCATATCAAAATCAAAGTGGTTTAGGACCTTTAAATCCTCAAGTGAATATGATGAGTATGGGATTCCCTGTAAATTATAGTATGATGCCTTCTACTTCTAATAATGGTGGTTCTGGAATTGGTCAAGGTTTAATAGCTCAAGGTCAAGGTGGAAATAGTTCACAATATTGGAATGCACTTATTGATGGTGAGTAATATTTGGTTTTTTACATGATACTATTGAACAATTTGTTGATATTAAATATACTTGAAATTCAGGTATAGTTGGTGGTTTACCAAATTATGATCCGAATTTAAGTGGAAATAACATGTGATGAAGAAAATTGTAAATTGTTATTTTGAGTCATCAAATTGTTATTCCATATAATTCTGTCTGCCGATCTAAAGAAGTATCTCAAAGTTGTCATTTAGTATATATTTAGATCTATCAGTCATATTTATCTATGATCTATATATATATGGCTCCTTAATTGTTTTAATGTTTATACATGAATGGAATGGATATAGTAAAATGTGAAACTTATATACGTTGACACCGGCTCGGGCATTGTGCAGGTACCACGGCAATTACGGTAAAGTGAATCCGGCATGCGGCGGTGACATCACATAACATTATATAAAATAGCTTCTTCCCGGTTAATCGGTCACGAGCTCATACCATACAACCCTAGTAATGAATCAAATTCCCCTACTGAAATCCAACTACACAAGAAGCATCATATAACATCTTGACCTTCCTTACATCGTCTTCGAAGGTCGGATCATTCAAAAAGGGCTTAATTTTACTACTGCTTCCGTAGACGACTTCAAGATGAAGTGGACATTGATTCTACCCTTATTGCCGTTCGTATTCTCTGCTCCTGCTCCTCAAGAAGCTGAACCTTCCTCAGCTATAAGTTCAGCTGCTAGTGGTATAATTTCGGCTGTCGGTGCAACTGCAACTGGTACAGCTACAGCAGCTTCTTCAACAACAACAGGTTCCAGTATATCAGGAAATTCAACTTCTGTACCTTCAAATACAACTACTTCAACTAATCCAAGTGTAACTATTTATCCTGATACTTCAAATGGTAATCCAATTCAAATAACAGGTTTAAATTATCCTCAATTTAATCAAGACGCTTATTTAGGTATTCCATTTGCTTTACCTCGTAAATCATAATTTCACTTCGAATAATATAATCAAATAATCTTTAATTGCTGATTTCTTTGATTGAAATCTCTTAGCTACTGGTGATAAACGTTTTGAAGCTCCTCAAAGTTATATTTACAATTTTAGTGTAACTGCTCAAACTCCACCTCCGGCATGTTTACAAGCTCCAACCAGTACTATTCAGATTCAATCCGAAGATTGCTTATTCTTGAATGTAATTGCACCTCAAGGTGCTAATGCTCAAACTACTTGGTTACCTGTCATGGTTTGGGTGTGAGTTCACTATCACCCTTGGCCTGATAATTTGCTGATTAAAACCGTGCTCGTCATAGCTATGGTGGAAGCTTCACAAGTGGTTCAGCCAATTTATATAATGCCACTCTATTAGAAGCTTTCGCAGAAAAAACTGTGAGTACCTCTTGGCTTTTTGGTTTCCCGCGCTGGATGAGTGATCTGACAGGTTGGTAATTTCTTTTCTGTCAGAATCGTCCATTCATTTTTGTCGCTCTCAATTACCGACTAGGTACTTTTGGTTGGCCGTGAGTCAATTCTGCCTGACGAATGATCCATTCTACAGCTTTCGCAATTCGCTGATGCATCACTCAAAGATCCGGCTCAGGTTTCGCTGAGAATGGGGCAGCAAATCTTGGATTAAAGGATATCAAGAAAGGTTTGGAATGGGTTCAAGAGAATATTTGGGCTTTCGGTGGTAATCCAGACCAAGTAAGTATCGTGCTTTCCGAATCCAAGATGAGGGTGCTCTGCCTTTTTGCGGCCGTTTGGCTTACGATATTCCTAGGTAACCGTATTTGGTGAATCCGCCGGAGCGATTGCCATTTCCCTCTTATACCTCGACGAAAACATAAACACCTTTAAAGGAGCCATTATGGAATCGGGTGCTCAATCTACTGCTCCCATCGGACCCACAGCATCAACATGGGAAGATGCCTATCAATACTTACTTCAAGTGACCAATTGCTCGGGTCAAACAACTGCACAATCATCCTCATCAGCTAATTCCACTTCTTCCTCTGGAAATGCAACAACTTCATCTGTTCCTTCTACAGGATCGAACTCAAGCTCAACCGCTTTGACAGGATATGAATGTCTTAAAGCCCTCCCAGCTGAAGCATTGTTGAAAGGTCAATTGGCTGTCAAGCAGAATATATTATTCTCCGGATTTGTTTATGCACCAACGATCGATGGAGATTTAATACCTGATTCACCTCATACTCTTCTCTCCCAAGGTAAATTCGCCAAAATCCCTTTCATCTCAGGGAACAACAAAGATGAAGGTACAGCATTTGTACCTTCATTTATCGATTCAACTGCTTTAGGTATACAACTCATCAATATTCTAGAACCAGTTGATCCTGATAATACAACTATTTCTCAATTATTCACTTTATATCCAGATATTGCTTCTTTAGGTTCACCATTTGATACAGGAAATGAAACTTTTGGAAAATCATCAGCATATAAACAAATTTCTGCAATTATAGGTGATTCACAATTTCAAGCAAATAGAAGATATTTTTTAGAAAAATCAAATGATAATGGATTAAATCAAATTTGGACATATCAATTTGAACAATTAACAAATGGTGTAGATCCTTCTTTAGGTATTTATCATTCAAGTGAAATTCCTTTTGTTTTTGGTGCAACAATTCCAGGATTAAATCTTACTTTAAATTCTTTTGGTAATAATTATACATCTGAAGATGAACAATTTTCAAATATAATAATGAATTATTGGTTAAATTTTGCTTATTATAATAATCCTAATTCACCTTCTGGTATTAATACTAGTAATAGTACTTTCAGTAATATAACAAATTGGCCAACTTATGATGGAAATTCAAAAAATATTTTAAGATTAAAATCTAATAATATTACAGTATTTAAAGATGATTATAGAAAAGAACAAATGGATTTCTTTATTAATAATCCTAAACAATTTAATTATAAAAGAAATCTAATTCAGGTTTAAGGGGTATTGTTTAAAAAAACCAAAAAAAAAAAAAAAGTGTATTGATAATATCAATAACATAGGATAGAAATTGTTTGTAAGATATATAAAAGTAAGAAAGGAATTAAATACGTTATAATTTGACCAAGATTGTTACAGAATTTGCATAAATGCATTGATATCTGTAATTGATTATCCCTCTTTTTATAAAACAATGTTCAAGTTTTTTTCTTTTTTTTGGGGATGAAATTGAAATTTATTGATTTGATCATTATGTTCGTCATCAATTTCAATTAAGTAATTCCAACTTTGAAAAAAGAAATCTTATTGTCAGATTAAAATTGAAATTGAAATACGTTTATCGAATAATTTAACTTCAAGTGGAAGATCAAATTATCGAGAAGTATCATTTAACAGTTTCTCATAATTTCATGTTGAATTTATGGAAAATTGAATTATAGTTTAACAGAATTGCAATGCCAAATTCAAATTCAAATTAGAAGATATCGAGTCTCATATTAAAACCAATCCAGATATCCTTTATGCATATCACAAAACAATATCCGAGGCACATATGATATTTATATTGATTTGTAAAAACATCATATTTCCATAAATGAAATTAAAGAACTTTGAATTTTGGATTTTGATTTGTTTTGTTTATTTCACAAGGCGGCGAAAATTAAAGAAGTCTTTGAATAAGACCTTTGGTGAAGTCTGTTGTAGTGGCAGAACCTAATACAAATCCAAAAATTTAGCAAAAAACCAAAGAAGCCATTGAGTTGTGCAGCTTAAATATTCAAAATGACTCACCTCCCAAATCGGCAGTTCTGATTTTACCTTCCTTTACTAAATCGTAAGTTGCTCCAGCGATCAAGTTGGCTTGAGATTCAAGACCAAGGTGTCTTAACATCATTGTAGAAGAAAGGATCAATGCTGTTGGGTTGGCTTTGTTGGTTCCCATAATATCTTTACCGACGTGTCTACATCCAGGTTCGAAAAGGGCGTATTCCTTTATCAATGGGCATACATTAGTGAAGTCTTTCAATGGTGAAAGTGCCGCTCAGGGCATGATGTTCTAATAGGTGAAGGAATTGATGAACACTTACCCGTCCGAAGTTACAACCTGGAGTAATACCTGGTCCACCGACCAAAGCTGAACCAATGTTGGCACAGATAGTACCGTACAACTACAAAACCGCAGTATACCAGGTCAGTTCTAAGGTCTTTACCTCCAAAGCGATATACTCAATTCAACTCAATTTCGGAGACTCACGTTAGGCTGTAGTGAAACACGTGCCATTAGCATATCTTGGTTTGATCTTCTAGTTCAAAAAATTATCAACTCACCATAACCATAACATCGAATTGTTGAGGTCTAGAAACAAGTTGCATAGCAGTGTTATCGACAATCATAGCTTCAAACTTGATACCAGTGTGACCGTATTCTTGTTCTGCGACTCTTCGACAGGTGTTAAGGAAAAGACCATCACCAAGTTTCATGATGTTTGCTTTGTGTACACAGGTGACCTTCTGCGGATTCGAAATATCATTACAAATCAGCAAACTTATGCAATTTAAGGTATTTGGCAAGTGATGAGAACAAACTGACCTTTCGGTTGTTCTTGACGGCGAAATCGAAAGCGAATCTAGCAATTCGTTCTGCCTTGGCTCGAGTGGAAACTTTCAAACTCTCAACTACACCAGGGTAAGATTGATGTTCTAAACCACTGTATTCTCCTTCGGTGTTTTCTCTAATAATAGCGAAATCTACGTTATCGTGTCGAGTTGGGAAACCTGGTAAAGATTTGCATACTACGACTGAAGCGTAGATATCGAGTTGTTGTCTCATAGCTACGTTCCATGAGTTATGACCTGTTTGATCAATTGGAGTGTAGAGAATACCTACAAGTTGTGTTATGTATATCAGCGAGGGCTCAATCACGTTTCTACATCGGGCATAAACCTGACTGATCAAGAGGTATTTGACAGAGAGCTCGACTTACCCTTCAATCCAACTTTATTCCTCTTCAAACTCTCCATAGCTTGTTGGAACAAATCATCTCCACCAACAGTTTCACCAGATACATCATATTGTTCCCATTGAACAGGTACTTTAAGAGCTTCAAAGATTTCTTTTACGGAGTCTGCAACTTCTTTACCGATACCATCACCTGGTACGAGGGTTACTGTGTACTTGCCTATACAAGTAGAGGGTGAATCCATCAGTACTTGTGCTCATCTGTCGCTCTTCTTCCTGACCGTTTGACATACCACCGAATTTAGCTGGAAGCTGTACAACTCAAATAAATCAGTTAACGCTTCACGACCGAAGAAAACCGATATGAGGATTAAACTTACTCTTTTTTCGTCCACCAAAGTAGCCATAGATCGAGATACGGTCGCTCGCTGTTTTGTGCGTTAAAGGCAAATTTTGATATACATCGGAACGAATGGGAAAGATCAAGAAGATTGTCACGAAAAAGTCAGCAATGAGTTTGAATAAATTCGGATTGATGCTCCACAAGCATTTTTACTAACCTTGGAAGAAGCAGCAGCTGATCTGAGAGCTGATCCTACAGATGATCGTAATGGTGCGGAGATCATTTTGATGATATTCTAAGGATGAATTCGAAAGGTATACACGTAAATGAGATGACAGGTCAAGAGTTAAATCTAAATAGAAAAACAATTAGAGTGGATGGGTTTTCTTTCTTTGTTAGGGCAAAGTGTATACATATGGACTGTCATCATAACCTATTAAAGGTCCTTTGGTGAACGGTCCAATTCGGCCGAGTACTGCCGAGCTGAATTACCATGATCCTAATAATCATTACAAATATTTAATTGGTTGTTCAGATCCCATTAGAAACAATTACAATTCCCTAAATAAAAGGGTAAAACACGTGACTTGAATTAGATGTTCATAATTTCTGGTCCACTCGTAAATAAAGATTCATCTACATACGATATAGTAATGTCTAACTATTCGTGTCGAGGAGATAGCCAACAAGTCAATTGGTAAATGGCTCTTCGAGAGCTCCTGAGGAATATCAGAAATCGTATCAACTCCCAGCCAATCTCACGATCTATCCCTCAGGCTACGACCGAATTCCGAACGATGGCAGACTTACCACCTCAACCTGAAGCTTCAACTTCGAAATCACCTTCCATTATTGCTCCAGAACCGGTATCAGCGACAAAGATGAGAGTAGCTGATAAATGGGTGAAACCAAATGGACCTCCAGTCGGTTCAACTTTTGGAGCCAGACTACTAGATGATGAAAAAGATGTTTTTGAACATAATGCATGGGATCACGTTACTTTACCTGAAGATTTCAAGATAAAAGCACAAGAGATAATGGAATTACATCGTAATAGTCCTGTAGCTGAGGCATTGAGAGGTAAGTCAATCTTATATATCCCAAGTGATTGCAGTCATCATGTCAGAAAGCTGTTGCTAAGGTGCTTCTTGTTGTAGACGGATACAATTCTAAACCTGCTCATTATTGGGATAAATTTTACTCTTTACATGAAGAAGGTTTCTTCAAGGATCGACAATGGCTCAGATTAGAATTTCCAGAATTAGTAGCATGTAGTGAAGCCGATGTAAGTGTCCAACTTGGCTTTACTTAGTATAAGATATCATTTTGACAATCTAATTTATTTCTTATATAGGCCGGACCTAAAATAGTATTAGAAGTAGGATGTGGTGCAGGAAATACAGTATTTCCATTACTTATGAGGAATGAAAATCCAGATTTACATATATTCGCAACTGATTATTCTAAAAAAGCAGTAGAAGTAGTTAAAGCAAATAAAATGTATCCAAAAGCTGAACATGGTTTAGGAGAATTACACTCAAGTGTATGGGATATAACATCTAAATCATCTTCAAATCGAAATTTAAAAGAGAATTTAGAAAATTTGAAATTAGAAAGCAATTATTCATTACCTGAAGGAATTGAACCAGGTACTGTAGATGTCATTTCAGTAATTTTCGTTTTATCAGCTTTACATCCTAAAGAATGGGAACAAGCTATACGGAATCTTTACAATGTATGTTTATTCTTTTGCTTCGATTCAGAGAAATTTAGTCTAATTACTATAATTATTATTGATGATTTAGGTATTAAAACCTGGTGGATTACTTTTAATACGTGATTATGGAAGACATGATTTAGCACAATTACGTATAAAGAAAGATAAGTTATTAGATCCTGAGATACCTAATTTATACATTAGAGGTGATGGTACAAGAGTTTATTTTTTCGAAAAAGAAGAATTAGAAAATATGTTGGTTGCTCCGTTAGCAGATGAAGAGGAAAAGAAAATGTTTGAGGTATTGCAATTAGGAGAAGATAGGCGATTGGTTCGTCTTTTTTTTGAATAAACTGAATCGACATCGAGTTTAGCTGACCATTTTTTTTTTTCGTTTGCAGCTGGTCAACCGAAAAGAGAAGAAACAGATGTACAGAATATGGTTACAAGTTAAAGCTAAGAAATTGTAATTGATTATAGGATTTTTAATGAAGATCTAGAGGACTTGAAAAGATCATGACAGCCAATATGCTTTCGAGGCATCAACTTTGTATTTTATACATTTTATGCATGATCTAGCATTTGAAAGCGAGAGTAGTGTACAACTTTATTCTAATATTTTCATTTACATTGAAGTTAGAAGATCGATTGATGTAAGAAATGATTGGGCTTATTGTTTAGAGCCTCTCATTCAATTATGCTTTGCTTAATTTCTGAAAAGACAACCAAATATAGTAAGATCAGCTAAGATTTCATGATAGTTTGCACGAAATCACTGAATTCCAAGTTAATGAACCAAATAACCAAATCTTTTGACTCACTTTATCAACTTTTGCTCTCATCAACTTTCTCTTCTTCTTTCCTTTTTGACCATCTCCTTGTTCACCTCCCACATATGTAGATGGACTAGGTGATCTAGGTGGAGGTAATGGTTTAGCATTTTGTTGAGCAATTTTTGATCTTGCTTTAGCATCTTTAGAAGGTCTTTTAGTAAATTTGGCTGATCTTCCCATGTTATTCTCTTTCTCACTGTTTTGCGCCGTACAGAATCAAGTAATTCGAAGCAGTTGAGTAAGGTCACGATTGTTCTACTGAACTTAGTAAGACGAAAAGTCACTTAAGAATGTTTTAACAGGTTTAAATATCATCAACATGATTGCATTTCAACTTTTTCAGCTCTGATCGCGGCGGCGGTTAAATACCGGATAAATTGGTCTAAAACGTCAACAATTGATGTTTCCTTGTAACTTTTGCCTCTTTCAACGATGAATTACATGATATACAGCTAGAATAGCTAAAGAAAACACTACAGTATGGGCTCAAGACAATCTCAGCCCGTAGTCGTAAATGATACTTCGTCTCAAGCACCAACCAATTTGGGTCAATCTCATGTCGATCCACCTCGACCAACTGAATCACCCCTAAATCCTACTCCTGCATCATCAGGAATTCTCTCATACTTTTACAATCCTACTAAACCATCTGTAACACATCATCATTTACATCCTTCTTCAATAGAAATAATTTGCGTAACAAAATACTTGAATCATTTGGGATTACCAATTGAACTTGTTCCCCGTGTTTTAGATTTTGCTGAATATTGGACATCATGTAGAAGAATGAATAATAAACAAATTTTAGTTGATAGTATTAGACATAGAGGTCATTTACCTGGAGGAGAAGGTCCTTGGTCTGCAGGTCAAACTGATGAAATTACAACCTCATCTAGAGTGAATCGGGATGGAGGTTTAAAATGTACAAGAGGAAATGTATGGTATCTCATTTCTTCCCCCATTGGATGTATATCTCCTTTAAAATCAAATCAAGAAATCACACCTATTAAATCGAATGAATGTAACGAATCAAATTCGATTAGGAAACCTCAAGAGAGTTATGATAATGTTTGGATTAGACGATGTATTATTGAAACTTTATCAAAAGATCAAGGATGGAGTACAAGTTCAACAGAACATTATGGTAAAGGTTTTTATTTTTAATTCACTTGAATTTGGATCTCAAGCTAATCATACGATATTAATTCATTTATTAAAGGTACATATGAACAATCTTATTCATGGTTTGAAATTTCCCTTTTACGTGATGATAAAGAAGTAGAAGGTTCTCGACATTCTATACAACATAATATAGTTGCAGGACAATATTATAAATCGCATGTGAACATTTTGGAATTTGATCATCCAACTCTAAAATTAGCTAAACCTGGAGATAAGATTGTATTGTGGGTTAGAGCTCAATATCAGGTATGTTGTAATCATATCCAGTCGAATTCAATTATATAACACCATTGATATGTTTTAACTTGAATAGGGATGGCAAAATTGGGTCAAGTGAGTGAAGTAAAAATTATTCATCAATAAAAGATTTTTGCTAAGCCTACTTTGTGTAGAGAGGGAGCTATAACCATATTCACTTCTCCTTATCCTCCCTCATCGTAATTGTCTTTTCTTGGACTTAGCATTATAATCGCTATGCCCCTTTTAACAGTTACAATTCACATCATTCGCCTGATGCTGACCAAGTCTGAATGAAAACTCTACTATCGAGAGGCAAATAGTAGTCTCTCAGTGATCAATTGCATCTACGGTCATAGAACTTGAAAAACGCCAGATCCCGTCTGCTCTCTGAAGCTAAGTCAAGTATCGCTTGGTCAGTACCAAGGTGGGGGACCACTTGGGAATCCCAAGTGCTGTAGTTTTGTATGTTATTTTTGCAAAACTGGTTTCGGATAGAAGCAGAGGAGAACGTTGGGTGTCACAAACTATCTCAAAAAACCGTGTTACAGCAAGGAGGAGAATAAAGCGGAATCGCGACAAATTGATTAGTCGTGGACCTCTGGATTTATAGTTGCATTTCCTTGTAGATTGTGCATACTTGTTACAACAGACCTACTTTGTTTCGTAAGCAGGCGAATATAGAAACCATATGCTAAGGTAGATACATGTGCTAAGGCAGATTACTTGAGCTTAATTCATGATATTCCATATCATTTCTTCTTCAGCTTATTCTCGAGACTGCGAGAATGATTAAGTAATCAGCCAAAGTCATTAGTCATATGAATTAAATAAAATTTGACTTACGCTAAGAAAGCATTCATAACAGGATCAACATCATGTTCGATTTGCCCTTTCACGTCTTCGCTATTTGTTTTATCCCTTATTTCAATTGGCCATTCATTTTGAGGTATATTATCATTTTTTAAAGCTTGTTTAGCAGATTCTAAAGCTAAATTATAAATTTCTAAATCATCTGCGTAAATAGTATATACACAATTTACACATCCTGACATACAACATTCTACCCAAAAATGAAAAAACAACAAAAAAAAAAACAAATTAGCTCGCAGTCCCTTTTAAATACACTTTTTTTAATGGGTCAAAATTGATGATTTACCTTCTTCACCTGGTGGAATTGGTTTAGGAGGTATTATAATTCCTTTCATTATAATTTCATTATTTTTTATTTGTTGATTTGATTTTTTAGATAAAGGTATTTCCTTCATAGCTGGAAGTGTATTTACAATTTTTGTACCTTCATTTGTTGATGGAATTTCTTGAATTGAAGCTAAGACTGGTTTTGTGGAAGCAGTAACAAATGATTCTTCATCATTTTTCGATGGATTTTTCTTATTTGATGGACCACCTATAACTTCTTGTAAAGATACCCTCGAAAGGGGTTTTTGGAATTCCGCTAAGACATTTAAAACCCTCTTTCTTTTTGTAGGAGGTATATTTGATATTTCCCTTCTAGCATTTTGACTTGCATATTTGGTATAACTCGATGCTATATTCTTAGGATTGATAAGTCGACGCATGGCCTCATCATGAATATATTCTTTATTTACTTGTTAAAATGAGGAAAGAGGAAGGATGAAAGGTAAAATCTGTATTTATCAGCCAATAGAGAGAAGAAAGAACAATTGGATGTATGGTGCCCCGTATAATTTGATGACAAGGTAACCAAAGGAAAAAAATGTGACTTCCGATAAATTAGATGAATTATTCTTCTTCTGACTCCTTCGACTCCATTTTATTCTCTTTTCCATTCAGATTCATTGAATTTTCCGTCATAAACTCAGCAATAATAAAATGTCATCATTCGTACCACGACCAGTTCCAGTAGCACTTATCGGTTTAGGTGGTGTAGGAAAAGCAATTTTATCACAACTTTTATCTCCTCCTTTAAATTCAAGATTTAATTTAATTTTAATTGCTAATTCAAAATTATCAATTTCATTACCTTTACCAAATGGTCAAATTACACCTTCAAATTATTTACCAATTCTTGAACAACATGGTAAACCTTTAGATATACCTTCAATTTTAAGTTTATTAACAAATAATAATGATAATTCAGATATACCAGGAATTTTTATAGATTCAACTGGATCAGATTTAATTCCTTCAATTTATCCTCAAATTTTAGGAATGGGAATTAATATCGTTACACCAAATAAAAAATCAACTTCTTCTTCTTTAAATCTTTATAATGATATTCAATCTAAAATTTATCCAAATACAAAAACTTTATTTTATGGTGAATCTACTGTTGGTGCAGGTTTACCTATTCTTAGTACTTTAAAAGATTTAATTGAAACTGGTGATGAAATTCAAAAAATTGAAGGTGTTTTTTCAGGTACTTTAAGCTATATTTTTAATGAATATTCAAAAGTAGAAGGTGGAGATGTTAAATTTTCAGAAGTTGTTAAAATTGCTAAAGATAAAGGTTATACCGTAAGTTATCCCCTATCTTTTTTTCTGCTAAAGCACATTTTGAATGTTGAATTAATCACTCATTGATATCTCATTCAATCAGGAACCTGATCCTCGAGATGATTTGTCTGGTACTGACGTAGCTAGAAAACTTACTATCCTTTCTCGACTTGTTCCAACTGCTCCACCACTTCCTGAAGGATACGCATCAGTTCCAACCCAATCTTTGGTTCCCGATGTCCTCTCAAATGCATCCACAAAGGAAGAATATTTAGAGAGACTCGCTGAAGGTGATGAGTACTTTAGCAAAATCAGAGATGAGGCCAAGGCAGAAGGAAAAGTCGTTAGATATGTTGGAGTCATCGATTTGAAAGAGGGTAAAGTGGAGTGCAAACTTGGCAAGTGAGTAAGAGCTTCCCGCTTCAGCATAGACATGAGCGAATCGTTATGAGTGAGTAACAGAATGTGCTAACATAGTCTATTCGCTTCCGCAGGTACCCAATTGATCATGCTTTCGCTACTGCTCTTAAAGGATCAGACAACATTATTTCCTTCACCACTAAGAGGTAAATTTTCGTAGCTATCTCGCTATACTACCCGGAAACCATATACTGACCTAACATCTACACAGATACTCTCCTAGACCACTTATTATCCAAGGTTCAGGTGCGGGAGCCGATGTCACTGCTATGGGAGTTACTGTGAGTTGATTAATCTAGCCTAACAAACTTGGGTATATCTACTGAACTATCTATAATCGTAGTCCGACTTGATCAAGATCCACGAAAGACTCACTACTAGAGCTTAATATCGAAATAGAGTCAGATAATTGGTTAAGGGATTAATTTAACCAAAAGTAGACGTAGAAAAGAAGACATAAATCATAGTAAAAATAAAGAAGTCGTATTCAATTAGAAAATTATCATTTGCATCGTCGAATAATTATGAAAAATATGCAAAATATCGTTAAATAGTATAGCTAATTGCTCAAATTTTCTATTTTATTCTTTTTGTTAATGAAATTCATCAATTCGAATAATATGTAAGAAGTCAAATCGTTAATCCCTTGTAAATTGATTGAGTTGATGAGGTTTATCAAGACATCAAATATATCAAAAAATTCTCTTTGAATAATACTATCAATTTCAACCGATTTTGAATTTTTACAAACTCTGATGAACTGTCTTTTGATATTTCAAAAACAATGATACAAAGCATATGCATTTCCAATCACAAATATAGTGCAACTTAAAATAAGAACATATTTTGGAATACTATTTAACTTGTTTTTTTCTCTATAAACCTTTTTTACGTTTAAAAGGTCTTTCTTCTGTATTATTACTTTCATCGCTTAAATAACCATCATCTATTTTCTCAATTTCAACTACTTTTATAGGTTTGATATTGGGCGTTGAGTCCTTTTCTTCCTCTTCTTTCTGAATGTTCAAATCATCATCATCCGATCTTTCACCTTTTTCTAAAATACGATTATTGTTTAGCAATATCCCATCCGTCTCAACATTTTCACTTTTCTTGACATATCGATGAATATGTGCACTACGCATTGAATGTCAGCTTGCGGATTCCATTGGCAATCCTATCGCGAGCTGACTAGAACTCACGTATCATCTTGTCCAGTAAGCCAATGACCTTCATCAGGCAGTATAGGTATCCTTCGAAGGCGAACTGCATCTTTATTGTCAATTACACTTTCGTTTATTTTTGAGTTCAAATCTAATGAAGGTGGTTTTGGGACGGCAGTTGGAAGAGGTATATTCCACCCCAGTCTGTCCGAAAGGTAAGTCACAATACTATCTGCATCGCCTAAAAGGCATATCTAACGGGAATCGCTTGTTGGTGAGCTGTTGAATTAATGAGAATCTGGAACAGCTTACATCAGGATGAACATGATGGACTGGGGTCAAGTTAATATATATCTGAGGAACAGAGTGCGGTATATGTGCTATTCAGCATAGTTGTCAGCTCCAATAAAGTATCGATTGTTTTTGCCCAATAGCTCACTCAAAACTTCGCTAACTGGCGCAACCTTAAGACTGGTTCCAATGACAATAAGAAGATCTACTTCCTCTCGATCCTTGAATAGGCATTCATCAAATTCGGAATCCAACGCTTGACCAAAAAAAGTTATGTCTGGCTGAATAAGCGATTGGTATCAGCTTTCTTTCAAGTCCACTAACTAGAGATGAATACGAAACTGGTAACTCACCTTTATTATACCTGGTTCACCTCCTCCCCATTCCCTTTCTTCCTCTTCGCTATCATCCTGATCATCCCATGATGCTTTGGCTTTTCCTTTGCTCTTCTTCAAGCTTTCCTTGATCTTCTTTTGCAGTTCCATCTCCTCAGCCCTTTTAGCCTTACAAATGCCGCAATAGGGTACTTGTTGCGACATGATATAAGGTTCGATATTCTGTCCAGGTACACGGGTTTTGCACCTCTACAAGCGGAATCAGAATCGATGAACAAAGCTCACAGGTCAATAACTCACCAAGCATGAAGCAGTCTTAAACGAACCTGCGGACATACATGGTCAGTGTCATACAATTGCACATGCAGTGAGTTAGGAAGCTGCTCACCATGACACTGCAACACGTTTTGAACACCAGCTAAACTCTCTAAAGTATCTATATTTTGCGTATAATTGCGTAACAACTGAAGCAACATGAGCTTCGGATTCTACCTTACATACAATCAAGACGGGTTGAATACTTACTACACCTTTATCTTCCAACAGTTTGATCCATCTATGACACGGACTGGGTATAAAGTTGCTAGGGTAAATCTGCTTGGCGAATGAGCTATTTCTTAATATCAGCTTTGCAACATCTTTGTTCAGATGAAGGGTACGCGTGACTAACTAGAATACTTCAGGTTTCTCCCTGAAATAGGAAATATCAAACATTTGTTGAGGATCATCTAAATCAAATTTTCCTTCGTTCTGTAAATTCGCATAAAGACCCGTACTTGACCTAAAATCAGGTATACCACATGAAGTCGATATTCCAGCTCCGCTCAAAATTATTATCTTCTTTGAAGTTTTGATCAATTTTACAGCATCTTCAATGGAAGAATATTGTTCTAAACGCGTTCGCCGGCGCAATATACGAGATAAAGCGATTTTGGTAAAGGGGAGTAAATGGATATTAGGTGTAGAAGGATTGCGAAATTGTATTGGCTATTTTATTGTCAGCCTGAGGACCATTTCTGGTCATAAAACTAATTATACTCACAGGTATAATACCGAATCCAAGTAATAACTTTCTCAATGACCTCATATTTCCACTATCTCGATCGAATAAATAATCCCTTAGAAAGTTTACTAAACCATGTTCCTTGAGCTGTTCGGTATATCGTTTCATTTCTTCATCGTTATAGCCATTCTCAGCTATTCTAAGATATCAGCTAACAACAGGCTAGCAAAGATATGGAAGCTGACCTTCTTCAACAAGATTATCATACTCATCATCCTCTAAATCATCTCTTTCTTGATCAGAATCGTAATCATCACTGTCAATTTGATAAGTTTCGGCCGGCGTGATTTCAGGTGCAAGGGCCGGGACAGGACTGCTCATGTTTGGTCACCAACTAGGCCGATAGCCTGAATCTGAGTAGACCTTTTCCGTATTCAGCTTACTCAAAAAACCATGAGAGTGTGGTGAGTCCGTGTTAATCAAGCAAGAGAGATTACAAGGCAGGAACGTTAAAAGTCAAAATAACACAAAACACAACCGCGGTAATCTAAAACGTGCAACTGCCGGAATAATCACCCTGTACAAATAGAAAAATCGTATTCATAATCGTAATCGTAATCTCATCTGTAATCGGTAATACACTTTCAGGCACAGCCGATTACATTTCATTTTAGTGTTATCACTTATCAGTTGAGTAATCCCGCTCTTCTTCTTCTAAATATTGTCATGGCCATCATCACTTTAGTTATATTTTGCATTCGACATCTATATCATGATACATCAGCATTTTTAGTCGAATACAGTTACACTTCTCCAATCTTCTCCCTTGCCTCTCAATTACGTACTACCTTGAACCTTGATGGATCTTTTCACGCCGAACACAATGACTTCCAATCCCCCTATCCGATCCATCCCTCTACAGCGGGACGAATCACCGGGGAATCGTGTCAGTCTATTCGTGAAAGCACTAAAGCCTCATCTCAAGGCGCATGCTGACCAAGGTCAGCGCTTTTTCGCCAGAGTCATGGGTATAGGAACGGACAGAAGAAGCAGTGTCTACGAAAGAGATATTCCGAATCCCCATCATTCGCCGGAAAAGGAGGTTGGTCCCGATATTCACTTTCTGCAGCCTAACCTGAAAGACATCAAGTATCATCAGTATCCCTTGAAGAACCCGAAAGAGAACCTGAACCCTTATCCTGACCTAGAAGAGCAATCTCGAAGAAAATCAATTAGCAACAGTGTTCAACGTGCAGGGCACATAGACTTAGATATCGTTGAGGCATTATCCCCTCCTCCTGGTAGAAGAACAAAACGTCCTTTCAATCATATTCCTACACCTGAAATACTGAATCGACTTCATGAGATACCAGTAACAGAAAAGGATGAAGAGACAGAGAGTGCTCAGCGTGAGAACTTGTTTCTACCCTTTGCCAGACTCAGACTGATTATCATACATAGGAAGATTGGCTCGCAAGCTAAAGAGCAGAGCCAGAGCAGCTATCAAAAAGCCGAGATCAACTACCCCTCCACTGCTGAACAACTCTAGGTCAAGTCGAAAACGAAGAAACCCGACCACACAGGAAGGCTCGGAAGCACTTGATCGGCACGAGATCTACAGCGGTATCAGCAAAAAGCGAAGAATCATACCTGATCAACAAATAAGTGACAACTATCAGACAAAGAACATACATAGACCCAACGAGAGGCTCACAGTGAGCATACCCACTTTTGTCCTGTCTGAAAGCAGACTACTGATGGGTTCTCTAGATACTGCCTTCTCAGGCTCAAAAAGGGTTTCTATCTGCAGGTAAAGCTTCCAAGCCGATTCATATGTCGATAAGAGGATTGCATCCGAAAAGTCAGTAGAGCGGTTCAAAGTCCATGTCAAAGATCGACGATTATCTGACTGCTCTTATTCAGACAAACCATTCGACGAGAATCGCTTTCTTGGCTTGCGCAATAGCGGTTCGGTGTCGTCCTATGACGATGAAAAGCCAACGATCATCTGGAAGGGAAAGAAGTATCTCACTCGGGCAGTTGACAAGCGTCGTCGCCCTACAGGTGTCAGGGCGCCCAACGTCCACAAGTATGAGGATCAAACTCGATTATATACTCACAATGGCGATGAGGGTAGCCTCAGTACATACCGCTTGAATAGTAATTTACCTCCTCCAGGTATCCTCGCTCACAATCGCGATGAGGGTAGCCTCAGTACATACCGCTTGAATAGTAATTTACCTCCTCCAGGTAGGACTAATTCACCTAGCTGGCCTACTAATTCGAGCCAGATTTCTCGAAGAAACAAGAAGTATGAAGTACCGACATCAGTACGTACATTGAGCCAGGTGAATCTGGAAGATCGTAAAGAGAAGCAAATTCGCAATGTAAGACAGAGGGATCTGCAAGCGATGGAAGCACAGTATAGAAAGAGAAGCGAGTATGCGCGAAAAGAAATGGGAGAACGACTCCGGGGGGAGGAGCAAAGATCTCAAAGACATAGACAAGAGGACGAAAGAAGGCGAATGGAAGCAGAAACTGCTAGGATGGACAACGATTGGAGACATCGATTGGAAATGGAGAAGAGGGCCGTGAGGAGCCAAGCTGGATCCGAAAATCAGGCCTGGCGACCAAGCTTTGATAAGTGGGTCGGGGAGCAAGCCATTCATCAGAATCGTGAAGAATTTGAGCGATATGGGAAGGAGATCAGAGACATAACGGGAAAATATCGATGGAAAATGCCTGATGGTCATCCACTTCGCGCCACGATCAACCATCCTGCCGATGAAGATCCAAAACCGTCAACATCACATCGATCCGGCCGTCCTTATCACCCTTACCAAAGATTGGCGGAACAAGCCAGTAGCGGTCATCCTAAAGCACAAGGTGGTCAGAACAAAGAAAGTAATCATGATACACCAATCCAACAAGTATCGCCGCGCCGCCACTCGTCAACAGCATCCCACCCAAATCGCGCACCATTGCTCGATCACACCATCAACGTCCTTCCCATTGAGCGCACATCCCAACCGTTCTCCTACTTCGCAATAAATGATCGGGTTTATCCCCAATATCCTCCTCCTGACCAGCAACAGAGACACCAATTCGCACAATTGAAAGAACAGATGCAACCGCCTCCAATTCCACCTAGGACTTATCTTCAGCAATCGCAGAGAGACCCGAGGAAACCTCGAATCCTTCACTCTCTCATGCCTCCGCCTTCACTCCCGATCAAGGAATCGCAATTTGGATCAATCTCCAACGCACAGGCTAATGTGGATATAGCCAATCATTGTCGCGCCCACAATCAGCTTCCGCCTTCCTCTTCGACGCAAAGAGGAAAGATCTCACATCCCGCTCTACCTATTCAAGCACTTTTGCAACCAGTGCCGGAGAATAGTCAAACAACTCAAATCAGCAAAGACAGTATGCCGCCTCCTTCCGTCCCCGACAAGGGACTTGAGCGAGTTGCATCAACTGCTAACCCTCTAGACATTGCTCGAATTTGTCGAGAACGACATAAACTTCCACCTCCTACGCCTCAAGGTGGAACCTTCGGTCGAAAGATTTTCGTACCTCCCTTAGCGCCTAGACAGCCTATCTTTTAATGGGCCGTCAAGATAAGATATTCCGATAATAGTCTTAGTAGCAAGTATATCCCGACTTTGGTTGTAATCTTATTGTGTATGCTTCATTCATGTTGATCTTGGATATCCTCTTGTTGTGTAAATATCATTATTAGAATAGCAGGAGTTTTATATGATTGCTGGAGACACCCCAGACGTCTGAACGAATTGTGACATGTAAAAGAAGTAGCCATGATGTTACAAATGTAGCTTATTCTCTTTTCGATCTGGGATTACAGTAAGCACAAATTCGTTGGGCGATTTTATATTGACCGGACTTTACCGTAAAAGAACGGGATTTGATATGATAGGGAAATTTCGGCCGAACGTTAAGGGATAAGGGAGATATTTTATTGCCTAGTCAAGAATAACTTGATAATGAAATTGATAAAGTCTTAAAAGAAGGATAAAATCATATCATTCGAGATTCATAGCTTTCAAGTCAAGTCCAACTTCAAATGATGTTGAGCGCAATTTAATATAGAAATCGTTCTTTGTCTTTGAAAATTCACTAGATTTTGAAAAAAAATCAAATTCATCTTAGATCCGAAAAAAACGCGAATAAGGAATTACCAATTATAGTAAAATTAAGATTTGATTTTCTCAAGAAATAAAGTAATCGGTCAATCAGGTACAAAAAAACGTATTTTTTATATTGATGAAAAAGGGTTATCTCCCATGTTTTTTGGCGGTCTTTGCTATAGTTAATACTGGAATGATCTATAATTTCGCTTAATTGTTTTTAAATAAAAAAAAAAAGCACCATGTGCATATTTATTAAGAGTATAGAACGAATTATTTTTCAAAGAAATTACTTTGATGAAATATGACGAAATTCTATCCAAGTTAATGGAATAAATTCGTGACTTCGTGGCATTTATCAAAATGAATGTAAATAAATTTTACAAAGATCGGATCGGATAACTCGCCTTCTTGTTATTTGTAGATAGCTTTAAGATCGGATGAGACCGCATAATCAATCAATCATCTTTGAAAAAAGGCACGTGCGAGATCATTTTCGAAAATCGGTCAAAGACGGATTAGGGAGGTTATAATGGGAAGATTTCGCGAAATTGTTTTTGGAAGAGTAACAAAACATAATATTCGTATTTGATTTATGATCTTTCTGTATGTAAACTTCATAATCAAATTGATTAATTGTGAAAAGATCGGAGATTGAATTGAATTGATAATTTAACTTGTAATAGAGATAGAAAAAAAACATCCAATCAGATAACTTGTATATCACATGATCGGTAATAAAGAAATAATTCGCCACATAGAAAGATAGCGATTACAAAATTGATAAATCTAGTATCTCCGTCCCTTAATTCTCGTAACAAAAAGGCTTAAGCTCTTTTTCACATTTAATACGGGATAGGAAATTCGTTTATGTGTATTTTGATTATCAATCTTCAAATATTTTTTAGTGGCAAAACAATAAAACCTCGGGTGGGTTCTTTTTTTTAGATTTAGTTATCTATAAAACACGCATGTCAAACTCAAAATTGTTCCACCGCAGTCGAATTTCATTATGGTAAGTAACAAAAGCACAGGTATACAAACGTCATTCGGTCATAAAAAATGAAATCATATGATACGATTTATTTATTTGACTTGATGCACAGAATGATAATTATTTCCTGTCTTTGTTATCTTGTGCATCCCTATTGATTACTTGGCATTTATAATTGTGAATCGCATCGCCTTTGTCTCTAGTAATAATAGTAATCCCCAATAAAATTGATCCACTTGCACTCGGAGAATACGTTGCCGAAATTTATTTATACTTTATCATTTTTCCATCTACAGTTAGAAGAACGCGTTGACGTTGATTCTTCTTGTTGTTGTTACTTTTTGTATGACGGTGGATTCCGGAGGATACATAATTGAATAATCGTTGAACACCGCGCCCGACCGATAAAATTTCCCTGAGGGAATATTTGACAATTATAATTGATTTGATTCAGGGAATTTATTATGATTTTTATCCAAAACAAGCGAAGATAAAATAGTACTTAAAAAGAATACTCTAATCGGGCTGATCTAATCAAATCAATCTCACAATCGCCCATACTAAAACCCCCCCCTTTTAAAAAGGAGGAGTGATAAAAAATAAATAGTAATAATCACATCACATCACATACCATAAAGAAAAAAACACATAACCCCAAATCATCCTCCTATCTAATTTATATCTTTTCCTTATCTCAACTCTTTTCTTTTCTTCTTAATTCAAATTCAAGTTTAATACGATTACAATAATTGTTTATATATACATACATACATATAATCAATCATCTTATTAATATCGATCAATTTATATAATCAATAAATTACACTTCACATATTGGAGGAAACATCAAATAATCAAACTCAAATAGATAAGATTTCTTTCGAAAGAAGCACGTCGCTCCACGTACTTTATAACTTAGATAACAATTCAACTTAAATCATAAATAATAAAAACACTTTATCAATCCTTTCAACTTATAACCGTTGGTCTATCTGTTCATAGAAGGATCCATAATAAGTATCAAAAGATCAATACGTATACATAGATCATCGAAGCCTTATCAATAGTAACAATCGGTGAGTTCTTACTTTTCTCTCCATTGTTTAAGGGTTTTTTTTTCTTTTGATCAAACTACGTAATCATTTTTTGATCAACAAGGCAAAAGTTCCGAAAGTGTTGATATCAACATATGATGAGGATAATGTTTATCGTTGTGTGGATATTAAGGGCGGCAAAAATGCCATTTAGCAAAAGACTGCGATCTTGATTAATCTTTATCATTGTCATCCATTCTTAGTCTATCTTCATCAATGATGCTTCATTTCATCGTATCGTTACTGTTTGCCACCACAAACGATATGTCTAGATTCATTCGCTGACCACCATTTGATTCCTGACTTTTCTTTCATAGAATTAGGATGTCTGGTTCAACACCCGTTTCGCCTGTCCGGCCGAAATCAAATATGCATTCTCCCAATTCCTCGAATAACACAAGGTTATCGCCAACAAATTCGTTTAGCTATAATCGAGCTAGGTTATCGGATACGCGAGGTTCAGATCGTTCAGAGGAAGATAAGAAGTCAGATCGATTAAATGGTGATCATAAAGAAGGTAATAATGAACAAAGATGGGGGTCGAGATTCGCACCTGGATGGAGAGTTGGGTTTGATAGTTCAAATGAAAGAGGTGGAGTGGACGAAGATGCTGTTGCAGATTCACCGTTATCAAGAGGATCTTTATCCGAAAGAAATTCAGGTTCAACTTCTCGCCAGCCTTCAGAAGAAAGGGATGAATTGGAGTCGGAAAATGGAGAAAGAACGAACGAAGGAATCGACTCACCGAATCCCAACGGAGATAAAAGTAAAAGAAAGTTGACGAGAAGTACTGCTAGAAAGATCAAAGAGGAATATGATGATGGACCACCTTCTGCTAAGAAGCGAAAGCGTAAGTCTACAATCACATTCTTTTGCTGACCAAGCCGCTTGCTCATGACATCCTACAATCACAGCTCTCGCTCCTGCACACGCTTCACCTCTTCCCTCGCCACCGCTCACAACCGCGAGAGCTACGCATCCACCAGCAGGTACATGCCCCGGGGATGGGCGATGCAACGGAGCTGGTGGCAAAGCCGGTTGTGAAGGTTGTCCGACTTTCAACAACTCTATTGCATCGGGTTTAGTCAGTGGAGCAAGCTCGGGTGCAAATGAAGGTATAGAAAAACCTGCTCCACGAGTATCGGATCGGCCCGCTCTAGATCGACTGAACCCTTGGGGTTTGGGTTTCATGGGTGGTATAGGTATGGGAGCTAGAACATTATCAACTTCAAGCGAACATCGTGGTTCACCTGCTGGACCTTCAAGCACAATGACCCGAACTGGATCAGAGGGCGGCTCAAGAGCAGAAGGATCGCCCATGTCCGATGATGAAGGCAAAGATGGTGAATACCCCATCAACGGTCTTGCTGCTACGCCTATCGGCATGACTTGCAGGAATTGTGGAACAAGTACTACCCCACTTTGGCGAAGAGACGAAGAAGGTAGACCTCAATGTAATGCTTGTGGTAAGTGAGAAGAGATTGTTTTCGAGTATCAATAGCAATGCTTATCGCGTTGCATCTGTTCTACAGGTTTGTACCATAAATTACATGGTGTTCCTCGTCCAGTGGCAATGAAGAAAAGCATAATCAAACGTCGGAAACGAGTACCAGCTGTTGGTGCTCAACCTGGAAGTCGAGATGGCTCAGCTGGTACAGAAATACCTTCTTCGACACCCACGACTGCCATGCCAAATGTCGTCGCCCCTCCACCTCATGTGGCTCCACCGCCAGAAAACGAAAAATCTCATCCATCTCCTCCTTTCACACATCGAGCTCCTCCTCATTCAGATCACCGCTTTAATAATGCGCTTGATCCTTACGGTTTGGCTCGAAGAGGCCTCGTCAAACCGCAGACCGCCACAATGACATCCGGTGCACCCGGAGAGCGAAAGAAGCCTTGGTGGATCGACGGTGCTAGCAGGGAAAAAGAGAAGGAGGAGAAGGAGCGAGAGGCTAGAGAAGCCAGAGAAGCCAAAGAGCGTGAAGGTGTAAGTTTCCCTTTACATTTCTTTCATGGCTGCGAAGTGTCTTCCGAATAAGCTTTCTTTGTTGTGGTCACCCTTTCATCCTGGTGATTGTCTCTGTCTTGTCCTTCGAGAATCATTGAGTTACGCGATGATCGTTACTTCGCGATACTTGTCGCACGAATGATCTTTGACGCGATCCTTTATCTCTCACCCCTTCCTCAGGGAAGTCATCACCTATTACTCCTTTGACAATTTCCTTTTCGACTCCTTACTCCATCATTTCAACCTTTGTTCTCCAGACGTCACTATGACATCTGGTGGCAAAGGCTTGTTTACAAAAGGTCTATTATGTTTTCCCTTTAGTCCATCCGTGTCCATGGTTTATCTTCAATATCGTGCTTTCCACTTCCACTATGTCGGAGACTATCCCATTACCTGCTAGATATCATTCTGCTTCTCGTCCCTCCTCTGTGCCACCCAAGATACTGGAGCTGACTGAACGATTACCTGCGCATCCCTTTCCTCATACACATACAATTGATCGCCAATCCACCACTACATATCCTCAAATCAATAACACCTTATCAACTCCCTCATCTCGTCGATATTCTGCTCCGCCCATGCCATCTCCGACCTCGACCAACTACGAAAACTACCTATCTTATCCGCCTTCGAATTCACGGCATCGTTCCGCGCAACAGCTTGCTGCTGAAGCACTCCTTGGTATGGCTCCGTCCAATCGGTCGCCCGAGAAACGTCCAACGGAAAAGACTCCTCTTGTTCCCGCTCCCAATGCTCAATCATCTAGCTCGAACAATGCCTCAACCTCCCGAAATAATGCTATGGACGTGGACACTCCTGAAAGCGAAGCGCGAGGCCTCAAGCGAAAAGTCGTTGAAGACGACCCTAGATTGCCTAGCGCGGTGACTTTGGGCTTGCATGGCATCGACCGAGAACGAGAACGGGCGAAAGAAAGCAGATATTCGCATTCACCCCTTGCCGCAGCTGAAGCTAGGCAACCAAATCCACCTGCTAATAATACTAGCCGTTTGGGTCAATCACCCCAATCATCAATTCTCGGCGCCTCCACCGCCAATCGCTACTCTGTATACGGACCTACCACTCGAGATCCTCTCGGTGGCTCGCCGTGGGGACTCAACCCTTCTCGATATTCTGCTCTTGGTCTTCGACGAGATCTGTCTCCATCAGTCTCCACCTCAGCAGCACCCAAGCCTGCCGCCCTCGATCCACCTGCAAGGGCAACGCCAGATGCAGCAAGAGATTCACGGTTCTATCCTGGCTCAGTGACCGGCTATGGTCATTACTCCATGGGTCGAAGAGAATTAACCGAACACCGCGAACAGCTTAGAGAGGGTAAAAGGTGGTTAGAAGCTATGTTATCGAAAACTGAGAAGATGTTACACATGGTCGAGAATAAGATGGCCCTCACCGGCGAGATGGGAGCGGGAGCTGCTGGTTCAGGCGCAGCTGCGGCCAATGCAAGCGCTTCTTCTACGGCTGCGGCTGCCGGACTTAACAAATTCTCAAATGCTCCCGGTGGTGTTACTGGAAGACTTACGGATGACTGGGAATTCGAGGAGCGAGAAAGACTCCGACAGAAAGAGATTCAAAGACTAGAGCGAGAAAGAGAGATGGATCGAGTAGAGCGTGAGAAGAGGGGTTTAGAGCGTGAAAGGGAATTACAGAGAGAAAGAGATCGCGATAGATTATCCGCCACGACTGAAGACAGGGGAAGAAGAGATAAATCAGAGGCTGAACGTAATAGGGATTTGCTATTAGCTTCAAGAAGAGTTACAGCTGTATCTCCCAATCCTGCCTCTTCTCCTGCTTCAAGACCTGGACAAACAAATGGCTCGACCTCGTCTACCAATTCCCAAGCAGCGAATACAGCTGCAGGAAATAACAATTCCGCTTCGGCAAATTCAACTCCAAATAATAGAGAGAAAGAGAGAGAAGGGAAATCAAGTCCTTGGGAAGCTGAGCCTGTTCTAGGCGGTGTGGCTTTACCTAGAAGAGATCAAAGTTCATTATCTCGTGCATTAGGAAGAGGTTTATGGAGTTTTGATGTGAGGGGATAGCATGATTGCCTGATTCAGTAGTATGAGGTCGATATAGGCATGACGGACTTTGCGTGTGATCTATTCAATAATCAATCAGGATGGAAGGCTTATGTAGTGAAAGTATAATTCATGGAGCCGTGGAAGTAGGGAAGATCATCTAGTAATTTCATT
This sequence comes from Kwoniella pini CBS 10737, assembly GCF_000512605.2. Classification (NCBI taxonomy): domain Eukaryota; kingdom Fungi; phylum Basidiomycota; class Tremellomycetes; order Tremellales; family Cryptococcaceae; genus Kwoniella; species Kwoniella pini. Next base: position 1,905,361 of record NC_091717.1, on the reverse strand, counting down.
TATTATATACGCATTTCTCATATATTTACTTCTAACACATTGTATGAATTATGGTTTGTGTCATGCATAAGTACTGTAATTCTACTATTTGAGTAGGAGTGAAAGCGCTTGCTCGTAAGACTGATGTGTATTTTTGGTTAATCACGAAGCTTGAGATTTTGTTGAAAGGTGAATGTCACCCTGAATTCACCTCCACCGATGAATTGAAATGACAACATCGTTCGTTCGTTCGTTCGTATGTTCAATCATTCATTTACAATTGACTTACAGTAAATGTGATAGTTCTTAATTTACATTGTGTTTCATAATAAATGTATTTCAGTATATTATTATGTCAATAAATCAAATAAGCTCAACTTCTTTCACCGTACCTTCGAATCAAGAAATATCGATTTCTACAAATACAAATATAAATGACAAACAAATAAATCAAAATGAATTTACAAATTCAAATTCAAACTCAATAACAACAACACCTTTAAGATCAATTAAAGGTAAAAATGGATTTGAATATCCAGCAATATGGAATTTTCCACCTTTTTTTACGTGAATTCTTTTTCTTTTTTTTCTTTTCTGGTCTTCAAACTAGAATTTAATACATGTAATATTAAATTAATATTTTGTTTTTTTACTTTTATTTTGAATATAGATTACAACCTAATACTTCAACTTTATTACATCAAATTGAAATTTGGAGAAAATTAATAATTAAATATTCAAAATATCAAAGAATTTTTGAAATTATAATTGATTCTAATGAATTAGAAGAAATTTTTGAAAATAAAAAAATAAAAAGTAAGTAAGAGAAATTAATTAAAAGACACAAAAAAAATGTTGAAACATTCTTTTTTTTCTGAAAAAAAAAAAACAAAGAATAATTTATTGATCTATATTTTTTCTGGAATTAAATTAGGGAAATTATTAAATCCCTCTTTGAAAAGAATATTACAAGAAATGAGTAAAAATGGTATGTTTTAATTTATTATTTTAACTTGATTTCAATATCATTTAAACAACGATTAACGGACTCATATGAAAAAAATAGGTGAAGCAGCTCCTGATCCACCTAAACAAGATAATAGGTATTTAATTTATTGGAAAAAACCTGATGAATGGGCAGATTTAATTTATAATTGGGTAAGTTAGTTTTTTTATTTATTTATTTTCTTACATTTTTATACTTTGTGGAAATTTGGTCAAAGATAAGAAGAATGTAAATTGATTGACTGATCAATTTGTAGATAATTGATAATGGATTAAATTCAAGTATAATGACTTTTTATGAAATTACTGATGGAGATTTATCACATACTACTGGCAAGTTTAATTTATAATTATTACCTAGGAATAGATAAATTGTAAAAAGTCTATCATTTTGTTGATATATATACCCCTTGGTATTTTTCAGAATTTTACGAATTACCTATACCTATACTTCGTAAAGCTCTTGAAAATTTAGTAAAGAGAGGTAAAGCTCAATTATTAGAAGGTAAAGGTGAAATTGGAGAAGGTGTTAGGTTTTTATAGTGTTAACTTGATTATAGTTACCGCTAGATGCTACGAGGGAGTGGATCGATAGTGGATTGTCTTCTTCAACTGAAATCGTTGTATGTAGAGTATTTATTTGTATATCACAGTTTGAAATTGCATTATTGGATGATTTAAACTCAAATGACAAGAGGTTCTAGGTGTATAAATGGATAAAGTCATTCCGAGCCGTTTTAAACAAATCCACCACCACCTCTTTTCTCATCAATCCTCTTGAAACGAACTTTGATTTGACGTTCATTAATTAAACAAACAGTAATTAAGAATAATAAACCAATTATAATTTCAAATCCATATATAGAAGTAAAAATATTTTCTAAAGTAAAATCTGATCCTGGTGATTTAGCTGAAGTAACTAAATAAATAATCAAGTATTTGATCAGTTTTTTCTATTTTTTCTTAAACAAAAAATAATGATTGAATTTTGAATTTTTCAGAAAATGATTTACTTACTTATTGATTGACATCCAATTTGATTAGATGCGAAAATTGAATTTGAACAAAATCCAATTTGATTTTTAAATCCTCCTTCTAGTGTACCATTACTAAATGTTGAAAAATCAATAGATGATGTAATGAATCAGAAATGAAATTAAATTAATTTAAACGAATAAAAAGAGAAAAACTTACAAATATCCACAACATTGAAACTTAGAGTTTTACAAAATTGTATTATCAATTTGACTCTTTTTTGACTTTGTTTTTTCGATTTAAACTCACTTTATCTTGTATTCTTTCTTGTATATTTATTGACTGATTTAACCAAATTTCAAAAAAAGTTGAAATTTGATTTAATGAAAATATCCAAATATAACTTCCAAACTATCAAATAAATAATTATAAATAAATCAACATTCTTTTAAAAAAATCCTTTCTCGGTATTTTTGATTGAAATGAAAGAGAAAAATTAAATAAATAAAAAAAACAAAAACTCACAATTAAAGTTAAAAAAGCAATTATAATTAACCAAATATTTAAAATTTTTAATAAATTTGAATTTTCAATTGAAGAAAATAAAATTGATATAATTGAAAATATTGTACTAAATATATAAGTTGATCCTAAAGTTATACCAACTATATTTTTAAAAAATTATCCAAAATATAAATCAATTCTTGATCTTTTGACAAAAATAAAATATAATCTAAATTTAAATTTAAAAAGAAATAACTCACTAATTTTTAAATTAATTTTTGTTGAAATTAATGATAAGATTAAATAATCAGGTTTTGATAATAAAATACTTAAAGTGATTAATAATATACCCGCTGAAAAAAGACAAAAATTGAGAAATGACCAAATGATTATTAATTTTCTCATTTTTTTTTTACTTAAATGTTTAACCCTCTCTCTTGGTTTTTATTTTTAGTTTTATACTTGTTTGTGAAATTTGCTGAAGAAATCCAGAACAAGTTACTAAAGGAATCAGAGGCAATCCTTCTTTCGAATAATTGTCAAGTCCAGCTCGACTGTTGATTTTGTAATGATCGAAGAACTATATTTGCAATTGAAGCGAGAGTTGAAAAGCGAGATAAGAACCGTACCAGCCGGCTAGACAAAAGAAAGTACAAGAAATAGTAAGTAGATAAGTCAAATACGCATCGGAGCACAATAAGAGACATGTTAGTCGTTATATCTGTGTTGCCATTTCATGTAATATGCTACAAGTCATCCCTTGATTGAGATACGGATACGTTCTCTTGGATCTCGGCCAGACTCGCAAGCAGTCTGCTGGATACCTTAAGAGTCAAGGTGTATTCGATTTCTGGGATACACGGTTTGCGCTGCACTGCGTTACGGTCTTTCACCTTATTCACCTTGACTACCATTCAAATCTGTTTTCTCGGCAACAAGGAGTCTGTTAGTCGAAAGTCAATTTTAATTGGTTTGGTCATCCTGATTAATTTCTTGTTTAATCTCCGCTCTTCATATGGCTGGACATAAGACAGCTTTGATATATAAATGTAGTATACTAGTCAATAACTGGAAAAATTCGACAACTCGTTGGGCTATTCACAACGTGTAGGATCTCAAGTCATAGATATGATGAGAGATACAATTTACGTCTTTCATCTACGGTCATAGAATCCAGAAAACATCGCATCCCGTTTGATCTGCGTAATTAAGCTGGATATCGCTCGGTCAGTACCAAAGTGGGGGACCATTTGGGAATCCCGAGTGCTGTAGTTCTCCATTTCTTTTTATTCTATTTCTATTCTGACGACCTACGATTCAACTGTAACGAGTGGAATGTGAAGTGAACGATTCCAAATGATGTGGCTTTGCAGTATCATACTAGCTACTGACAGCGTCAAGAGAAGCTCGGTGCAACTCTTTACCCCGAATTTCCCCCCGACCTTTCATGATTTTGCCCTGCCATCCAAGCGCCAGATTTACGTTTATTTTAGCCGGACCGGACTAAAAGAGGGGGAACAAGTTAGCTTATGAACAAAAAACAAAACTCATTTTAGGGGCTCTACCAAGGCACTTTCGAAAACCCTGAATTGAATTTGCTTATCTTTGACTTTATTTTAACCAATCATAATGAATTTCTTAATTGCTTTACGCGGAAAGCCGACTAAAATTGGGTTAAATTGATCAAAAGTGTCATGTCCTCGTGGTAATCCTTTAGTTTTTATTGGTTAATGGTTAATAATTCCGCGATCTGCCGAAAGCGCCAGGCAGGCAACATTTATTTACCTACTATTACGGTTATACAGTGAATTTTGGTGCTGCTCCTCTCATACAATTGGGAAGCATAGTAAAGCTTCTTTTTTTTTTTGGTAGATTTAATCGTTTTTAATTGTCGCCATCGTTAGCTTTCTCATCATTATTTTGAGCTTTGTCAAAGGTGAAAATCACAAATCAGTACAAAAAGATCCAATTTCGAGATCGATTTAGGACAAAAGAACGCAAAGGCTCTATCTTTTCTTATCTCTGAGGTAGAAATTCAAAAGAACACTTAAACCCACCCCTTTAACTCTGTGCGTATTGAATCGATCGATCGGCGAAAATATATCTCAAAGCTATGAAACACCACGCTGATCCATCTTGATTTCTTATTCACGTTAACAGCTCCTTTAACTTAGCCGGCGCCGCGATATGTGTGGTGTCGGGTTTATCTGTCACATCAAAGGACATGCAGCGCATAAGATTGTAAGCGATGCGAGAAACATTCTCTGTAATATGACCCATCGAGGGGCCAGTGAGTGACCAATTTCAATCGAACGGATTTGGAGAGAGCTAATTCAATATTACGAATATAGCCGGTGCTGATGCCCGTGATGGTGATGGTGCGGGAGTTATGACTGGAATTCCTCACGATTTTTTCGTTAGAGAATCAGCCCATTCATTCTCTTCTAAACTTCCTGCTCAAGGTACTTATGCCGTTGGAAATGTCTTCTTCTCTAAAGAAGAATTTGCCAGTCAACAAGCTTCTTTCGAAGGAATCGCTCAAACACTCGGTTTGAGAGTTCTCGGTTGGAGAGAAGTACCTACGGATAATTCTATTCTTGGTCCTGCTTCAAAGAGCAAAGAACCTAAGATTTTACAACCTTTTGTTGTTCTTGAGAAACACTATGGTACAGGAGAGGAGAGTCAAGAAGGACCATTCGATGACAGATTATTCGAGAGACAATTATACGTATTGAGAAAGCAAGCTACACACAAAATGTGAGTGGCGTGATCCCATTTTTTGGTTGATTCCCATTATACAGGACTAATTACTCGATCCATAGTGCTCTCAAAACCGGCTTCTACATCTGTTCACTTACTCCCTCCAACATCATTTACAAGGGTCAACTCTCACCTGTCCAAGTCTACAACTATTACCATGATCTTAATCACGCTCTTTACGCATCTCATTTCGCCCTTGTTCACTCTCGATTCTCTACCAATACTTTCCCATCTTGGGATCGAGCTCAGCCTATGAGATGGGCCGCTCACAATGGTGAAATCAACACTGTCAGAGGAAACAAGAATTGGATGAGAGCTAGAGAGGGTAACCTTACATCTGAAAAATTCGGAGATGAGCTTGACTTACTTTACCCTATCGTCGAGGATGGTGGATCTGATTCAGCAGCATTTGATAATGTACTGGAATTATTGGTTGTCAATGGAATTTTGACTCTTCCTGAAGCTGTCATGATGCTTGTACCTGAAGCATGGCAAAACAATGATCTGATGGAACCTGAAAAGAAGGCATTTTACGCTTGGGCAGGATCATTGATGGAGCCTTGGGACGGACCTGCACTCTTCACCTTCTCAGATGGAAGATACTGCGGAGCGAATTTAGATAGAAATGGTCTCAGACCTTGTAGATTCGTTGTCACATCTGATGATATTATGGTTTGTGCCTCCGAAGTTGGTACAATCTCTATCGAACCTGAGAAGATCATTCAAAAGGGAAGATTGAAGCCCGGTAGAATGTTATTGGTCGATACCAAAGAAGGTAGAATCGTAGATGATAAAGAACTCAAGATGACTACTGCTAGAAGACAACCATTTGGTGCATGGGTCGAATCTCAAGTCATGCGATTACCTGAAGTCGTCAGACGAGTTCAACGATTCCAAGACATCTCAGTCAAGATCGATGAAACCCCACTTAGTACCGATCCTAAGTTGTTAGCTTTCGGTTATACGATCGAACAACTCAGTATGCTCATGCTTCCCATGGTTCAAGATGGGCATGAAGCCTTAGGTTCAATGGGTAACGATGCTGCTTTAGCTTGTGTTTCGACTACACCAAGAACAGTATACGATTACTTTAGACAACTTTTCGCTCAAGTAACTAATCCTCCTATCGACCCTATCCGAGAAGCAATCGTCATGTCCCTCGAGACTTTGGTCGGAACTGAAGGTAATATGCTGGAAATCAAACCTACTCAACTACACAAACTTCATCTTAAAACTCCTATTCTCACTATTCAAGAGATGAATGCGTTGAAACACATGAAAACATCTCACTCTGATTGGCCATCCATCACTATTGACATCACCTTCGACAAAGGGGAGGGTCTTCCAGGATACCGAAATGCTCTTAACAGAGTGAGACAAGAGGCTCTAAACGCTGTTAATGCAGGCTTCAGATCAATCATCCTCTCTGATCGAGCTACAGGTTCGGATCGAGTCGCTCTCTCAGCTATTTTAGCTGTTGGAGGAGTACACCATTACCTTGTTCAACAAAAGAAGCGATCTAAGGTCGCAATCATGATCGAGACTGGTGAAGCTAGAGAAGTACACCATATGTGTGTTCTGGTTGGATACGGTGCAGATGCTGTTTGTCCTTGGCTGATCATGGAAATGATCTACAAGGTGTCTTCCGAGGGATTGTAAGTGTTTAATTCTCCAATCAAGCTTGGAAGATCGCTCACCTCGCTCTATAGGGCTAAAGACGGTCAAACCGCCGAGAAACTCGTCGAGAACTACATGAAAGCCATGGCCGAGGGTATGCTCAAGGTACTCTCCAAAATGGGTGTATCCACTCTTGCCTCATACAAGGGTGCTCAACTGTTCGAAATCCTTGGTCTTCACGAAGAAGTAGTTGGGGAATGCTTCATTGGAACTGCTTCCAGAGTACAAGGTGCTACATTTGAGCTCCTCGCTATGGATGCTTTCGAATTCCACGAAAGAGCTTGGCCTTCAAGAGAGACCATTACCGTCCCCGGAATGGTAAGTCGACTTTTACTGGTGCCGATATTGTATCGTGCAGTGTAATTGACGTCATTGACTCTCCCTTCAGCCCGAAAGTGGTGAATACCACTACCGACAAGGATCTGAAATGCGAATCAACGATCCCGTTTCCATCGCTCAACTCCAAGATGCCGTCAGACAGAAGAACCAAAGTGCTTATGATAGCTACTCCAAGAACTCAAGAGAGTCCATCAAACGAGCCACTTTGCGAGGTCTTCTAGAGTTCAACTTTGATAATGGTACCTCCGTACCTATCGAGCAAGTCGAACCATGGAACGAAATCGTTCGAAGATGTGTTACCGGAGCTATGTCATACGGCTCCATCTCCATGGAAGCCCATACTACCCTTGCTGTGGCTATGAATCGACTCGGCGGTAAATCCAATACCGGAGAAGGAGGTGAAGATGCTGAAAGATCGCTACCAATCCCTGGACCTGGAGCCGATGCTGATAGTCAAAACTACACACATGCCATGGAACTCAAACCTGTGTGGGATTCACGACGATCTGCTATCAAACAGGTTGCCTCTGGTCGATTCGGTGTTACCTCCAACTATCTCGCTGATTCTGATGAACTTCAGATCAAGATGGCTCAAGGTGCTAAACCGGGAGAAGGTGGTGAATTGCCAGGTCACAAAGTATCAGCATCAATTGGTAGAACAAGACACTCCACACCCGGTGTCACCCTTGTTTCACCACCCCCTCATCACGATATCTATTCTATTGAAGATTTGAAACAACTTATCTACGATCTTAAAGCTTCCAATCCTCGAGCTAGGATTTCCGTCAAACTTGTATCTGAAGTCGGAGTTGGTATCGTAGCTTCTGGTGTAGCTAAAGCCAAAGCCGATCACATCACCATTTCTGGACACGATGGAGGTACTGGTGCTGCCAAATGGACATCTATCAAATATGCCGGTCTTCCTTGGGAGCTTGGTCTTGCCGAAACTCATCAAACTTTGGTACTCAATAACTTGCGAGGAAGAGTCACCGTTCAAACTGATGGTCAAATCAGAACCGGTAGAGATATCGCCATTGCCACCTTGCTTGGTGCCGAAGAATGGGGTTTCGCCACTACTCCCCTTATCGCTATGGGTTGTATCATGATGAAGGCTTGTCACAAAAACACCTGTCCCGTTGGTATCGCTACCCAAGACCCGGCCCTTCGAGCCAAATTCGCTGGTCAACCCGAACAAGTTATCAACTTCTTTTACTATGTCATTGAAGAATTGCGAGGTATCATGGCCAAGCTCGGTTTCAGAACAATCAACGAAATGGTTGGTCGAGCCGATATGCTGATGGTTGACGAATCTTTGCGAACACCTAAAACCGCTCATCTTGACTTGTCACCTATTCTCAAACCCTCTCACTTGCTTCGAAGCGACGTAGCCACCTACAAAGTCCGAGCTCAAGATCACAAACTTTACGTCCGACTTGATAACAAGTTTATCGATGAAGCTGAGCCTGCACTTCAAAAGGGTCTTCCAGTCACTATCGATTGCGATGTAGTCAACACTGATCGAGCTTTGGGTACAACCCTTTCTTATCACGTTTCTAAGCGATACGGAGAAGCCGGTCTTCCAAGAGATACCATTCACATCAACATGAAAGGTTCTGCCGGTCAATCTCTTGGTGCTTTCCTTGCTCCAGGTATTACCATCGAAATTGAAGGTGACGCCAATGATTACGTTGGAAAAGGTTTATCAGGCGGTCGATTGATTGTCTACCCACCAAAGACATCGCCATTCAAAGCTGAAGAGAACATCATTATTGGTAATGTCTGTTTCTTCGGTGCTACATCAGGTCAAGGTTTCATCCGAGGTATCGCTGCTGAGCGATTCGCTGTCCGAAACTCCGGTGCCACTCTGGTAGTAGAAGGAACTGGTGATCACGGTTGTGAATACATGACTGGTGGTCGAGTTGTTGTTCTTGGTCTTACCGGTCGAAACTTTGCTGCCGGTATGTCTGGTGGTATTGCTTACGTCCTCGACATGGCCCATTCGTTTGCTCCAAAAGTAAACAACGGTACTGTTGAACTGGGACCTGTTTCCGACCCTCAAGAAGTCGCCGAGCTTAGAAGCTTGATTGAAGACCACAGACACTTTACTGGATCCGAAATTGCCGACCGTGTCCTGAAGAACTTCCACCATTTCCTCCCTATGTTCGTACGAGTCATGCCTCTCGATTACAAGCGTGTACTGGATGAAGAAGCTGCTCGAGCTGCCGAAGAAAAGAAGAGACAATCAGTCATCGACCTCATTCCGTCCACCACTGCTTCTCAAGTCGATCTTGTTGCTACTGGATTCGATCCTATCCTTCCTCGAGACGCCAACGCACTCACCGTATCTACATCTCAACTCGTCTCTCCAACAGCTTCACCCAAACCTAAACCCGCCGAACCTTCTATCGTAGATGTCGAAGACGCCATGATGGATGATTCAACATCTAAGGAAAAGCTCGCCAAAGTCGACAAAACTCGAGGATTCATGAAGTACAAAAGACTTAATGAAGCTTATCGACCACCTCGAAAGAGAGTAAAGGACTGGAAAGAAATCTCTACTCGACTCAATAAAGGGGAACTCAAATACCAATCTGCAAGATGTATGGATTGTGGTATTCCCTTCTGTCAATCCGATACAGGTTGTCCAATTGCAAACGTTATACCTAAGTGGAATACAATGGTGTTCGAAGGAAGATGGCAAGATGCTTTGAACCGATTATTGAAAACCAACAATTTCCCAGAATTTACAGGTAGAGTTTGTCCTGCTCCTTGTGAATCTGCTTGTGTATTAGGTATAAATGAACAACCAGTAGGAATCAAGAGTATTGAATGTGCAATCATCGATAAAGGTTTCGAAATGGGTTGGATGGTTCCAAATCCACCTCAACATCGAACTGGTAAAAAAGTAGCTATCATTGGATCTGGTCCTGCTGGTTTAGCTGCTGCAGATCAACTCAACAGAGCTGGACATACAGTAACAGTATACGAAAGGCAAGATAGAATAGGAGGTTTATTGATGTATGGTATCCCTAACATGAAGTTGGATAAAGCTATCGTACAAAGAAGAGTAGATTTGATGGCTGCTGAAGGTGTCAATTTCGTTACCAATGCCAATGTTGGAATGGATCCCAAATTCGACCCACTCGACCTCAAAGCTGCTCACGACGCTCTTATTCTCGCTGTCGGTGCTACCGCTGCCAGAGATATCAACCTCCCAGGAAGAGACGCTGACGGTATACATCAAGCTATGTCTTACCTCCCTCCAGCAACAAAGGCTCTTCAAACATGGACTGGTAACCCTACTCAAGCTCTCGGGGAGGATACTCCTGGCTACATTAACGCTAAAGGCTTAGACGTTGTAGTCATCGGTGGTGGTGATACAGGAAACGATTGTCTTGGTACTGCCATCCGACAGGGAGCTAAGAGCGTTACCAACTTCGAGCTCTTGCCTGAACCACCCAAAACTAGGGGTAAGTCTTAGTACGACTCGTTACGATTTTGACTTGTATGCTCATTTCCATAATGATATAGCGCCCGATAACCCTTGGCCTTTGTTCTCTCGAGTCAAGAAACAAGACTACGCCCACTCTGAAACATTGGCTATCTGGTCAAAAGATCCACGAGAATACTGTATTTCATCATTGAAATTCAATAAAGATGAAGACGGGAAATTGACAGGAATTGACACCGTTAAAGTCGAATGGACTGTAAGTAGCACTTTCGCTTGTTGGATGCTCGCCCTCATGAATCTCGTGCTGATCTACATTTGTATTCTAGAATAACAGCGGTAAATGGAGCATGGAGAAGGTGCCCGGATCTGAAAAGGTGAGTTGACATCGTCTCGCTGCCAAAGGCAGACTCAGCAGCTAATGAACGGCTGTTCTCTTAGACTTACCCTGCCCAACTTTGTCTGCTTTCCATGGGTTTCCTAGGCCCACAAAAGGAAATCATGCTTTCTCTCGGAGTCGAATTAGACGCTCGAGGAAACGCCAAGACACCAAATGGATCTTACGCTACTAGTGTACCAGGTGTTTACGCTTCAGGAGATTGTAGACGAGGTCAATCTTTGATTGTTTGGGGTATAAGAGAAGGACGACAAGTAGCTGAGGAGGTTGATCGATTATTGATGACCGGTACTCACTTACCAGTTCAAGGTGGTATGGAGCGAAGACAATGGATCGCACCACCTATCGTTAATAAGATCGCTCAGGAAATCGTTGATGCCTCGAGCAGAGCTACGAGCGAATTTGAAGTTTCCTCACAAGGTGTAGACGTGGAAAATATCAGTGTAGCTGCATCCGCTTAAAAGTTTTTAAAGGAGCAAGCGGAGTTTGTTTGAAAAGAAAATGAGCAACTGCTCAATATGTGTTTGGTGTTTAAGGTTTTTGGCATTGGTATATGGTTATTATATAGGTTGTCTTGCTTTTGTTAGGTATTGATATGTAATATAGATGCATTTGTGTTCATTTCAATTCAGATAAGCAGCGGGCAGTCAGATCTTCGCTTCTGCCCAAATATATAGGGCCTCTAAGCCACCCCTTCCGTCCAGTGAACCTGATTTTTATACAGTGAGATGTCGCACTCCATCTGGCACAGGTATTTTATTGAGTTTATCCTCATCGGCTCTAGCCCATACTTGAGCTACTACTTCGGCTACACTCAACAATCTTTGTTCGTCATATCTATCTCTTCTGCATCAGCTGAAGCTTCAGACAACACGAATCAATTGACTAACCTTGGTCCCACAAGTGTCAATCCTATTGGCATCCCATTATCTCCTGCAAAGCCGGGAATATGTACACAAGGAACATGTAAACTAGTCCACATTGCACAAAATTTAGGTGATCCAGTCCAACCTAATCCTAAAGGTGCTTCTGATTCTACAGATGGAGTAATTATTGCATCATATTGACTTGCAATTTCATCAATAATAGGACGAAGTGAAGCTACTTTATCATATGCTTCTGTAATTTTCTTTTTAGATATCTCTTCTGAATTATCATATATTTCATTATGAATAAAACTTGATAATAATTGATTTTGATTTTGAAATTCATTTTGAAATGATACTTTTCCTTCTGATTTATTAATTATCCAAGCTAAACCACCACTTATTCCTTCAAATTCTTTTGGAAGTTTCAATTCAATTATTTCTGCTCCTGATTCTTTTAATAAAATTGAAGATTTTTCCCAAGTTTTAGATAATTCAAAAGAAGGTTTTACCCATTGATCAGTTTTTATATATGCGAATTTACAATTTGATAAAGGTTTTTTCTGCAAAATAGAAATTGAATTTGGAATATTTGAAGGAATATCAAAAATTGATAAAAATAATTTAAGATCTTCTATTGAACGTGCGAATAAACCAACTGTATCTAAAGTAGGTGCATAAGGTTTTAAACCCCAAGTAGAAATTGCACCCCATCTAATTATTGTTTATTAATTAGCTTCATTCACGGAATTACCAAAGGATAAAAAATGATTTATTCACGTAGGTTTTATACCGAAAATACCATTAAAACTAGCTGGTCTAATAGTACTTCCACCTGTCTGCGTTCCAAATGCTAATGAGCATTGAAAATCCCGTACTGCGGCTCCTGAACCTGAAGATGAACCTCCAGGAGTACGTGTAATATCGTAAGGATTACCACATCCTTTAGGACCTATACTTGAACATGCAAATTCGGTTGTATGCTATAAAAGAAGTGAGAGAAGAGCTTTAGAATTGTGATAGAAGAAGTACCGATTGAATAATGATTGTTCATACCGAACTCACTGTTTTACCGAAAATTAAAGCTCCGGCTGCTCTGCAAATTGCTACACATGCTGCATCTACACCAGGATGACTATCTTTGTATATAGGTGATCCGTGCTGAGTGGGCATATCTAATACATTTGTCAAGCCCATGTGATTGAGCTCTATATCAAACACTTACCTTGTGTGTCTGTACGAATTGTCAGCCCAATTCCACTTGCAAAAAGGTTCAACTCACTCATCATATCCTTCACAGCTAGCACAGTACCATGTAAAGGTCCTCTTTTCTCCTTTGGAATACTATCAAGTCTTCTAGCTTCACTTAAAACCCTCTCACGATCCATATATACCCATGCTCCTATTGTAGTTTGTCGCTCATCGTATCGCTTGATATGATCTAACGCGATTTGTTCAACGGTCAAATCACCTTGAGATACAAGTTTGATGGTCTCAGTAGCAGTGAGGAAATTGGAAGGGATTGTCATACTGTGTCAAGTTTGCAGTCTATAAGTGGAAAAGCATAAGTCATGTGCATACAAGTATAATTGCTTTTGCTCCTGTTTAGTTCGACTCGAGATAAGGGAGATGGTCTTTGTTACTTGGTCTTCTTCGCGCTCATGTTCCGGACGACCTCCACCGTACGGATTTAGCCGACCTTTCAGAATATTTAGCAAGCTACATACAGATCTGTAAAAGATGCAATGCATGTAATGAACTGTCATCGTAAATGGTTCGTATGGTTGATTCAAGCTACCTGTATCTTCTTAGCGGCATCAGCCCATGGTCCTCCAGCAGCAACGAGACGGTCCCTAGCTTCTTGAGCCCATCCTTCTACGGTTTTTGTAGCTTTCCATTGTCTACCTTTAGGCGATGAAGTAACACTGGAGACGATCTGTTCAGGCGACAAGCCTGGAGCTTGTGAGGCTAAATTCAAACGCAGGAGTGCAAGAGTAGGTGATACAGGTTGAGTAGGAGCAAGCTGAGGAGGGGGAAGAGCGGACGAAACAAGGGATTGATGAAGTTTTATCAATGTTGGCTGATCGAGATCCGGTAGACCGTCTGCAATGCATTTATACATCAGCATAATGGATAATTGCAAGAGAAGTTCGATGAATGACGATTAACGGGGGAGAGCAGAGATCCTGCAATTATTTATACTCACATTGGGTTCTATTCGAAACCAATTCTGAAGCCAATTGCGGTTTACCAAGATTGACCAATCGACCTATTCATACATAATAAATTAGCCACAGCTCGTGAATACTCCTATTAATGTAGCAGAACGCTAATTTGACACGACGTATACTCACCAACGATCTCCCTGGCGGTGGCTTTGCTCACTGTGAGACCACCAACTTTCCAAGCGCGAACTATTTTTTTCAGCTCCTCTGCCTCTTCAGCTTCACTACAAGCTACAACTTGTCTTAAAGCTTGTAGAGATACTTTATCTTTTTTCTTTTCTTTTGAAGATAATTTAGAGTGTTTGAGGATGGTAAATATATTTGATTGTCTTATAGCGGATTTGTCAAGAGTATAATTAGATGTACTTGAAGGTGTTGATGAGAAAAGATCTTCATCCTCTTCTTCTACTTCTTCAGATGCTTGTGCTGCTACGTGACTTGGTTGAGCTTTTCGTAGTGCTATGATGTTGTATCAGCCTATACCAAATTGCGTTGCAGCGCTGAAATGTGTACATACCAATTGAGGAGTTATGCAAGCTCCTCGCTCCAGTTCGCGGTACAGCCGATACGGAGCGAAGAGAGTGTATGGAAGAACGCAAAGACATTGTTGGGGACGATTCAAGGGGTTTAAACGTGTATAGAAAGTGTACTAATTATCAATATGCATGTCACAACATAAGAACGGTTCGTGAATTATAGATGAGTGAACTTCGCATCTATCGATATTTCGGAAAAAAGACGAAAGCATCTAGGACTTTACGAGATTGCCACGTGGTAATATATAGTGAAATCAGAAAATTGGGTTGGCTTGTGGCAAGAGTATGTAGTAAAGTCGAGAGCTTCGGACGCTGAGTACCGTAGACACACAATGCTGTACGGCTTCATCGTAGGTCCGATACACATGGGGTGTTCAGAGAGACCCAAAACCACATCTGAACCCTATGACCCTCTTTGAGCTGCTTCATGATCGGACAACTCTGAAATACGACATGACTCGTCTGGAAATCATCCCGTATATCATTCAAAAAGATGTAAGGGCAAACAATGTGCTTCCGATTCAAGGCTCGTTTTGATCAAGTAGTATATGCATATAGATGAATGAATGGCTATACTGGGTCCTAGGTGAGTTTGTGGAAAGGAGCAGCATGAGTGTAGCGTTAAACTTCCTAAGCTCTAACCGATTTGTAAGCTTGTTCACCCGCTTGGATTGTACATCATAAGGTGGTGCATGAACAACTAGCAGGATCTTCATCATTGTAAGAGAGTGCCAAGAACTTCAATACTTGACCATTGACAGAAAAGTCTTTGGTAAGGTATACTTCATACCCCAGTCTCTCATAGATTTTCCGCTTCGGATCTGTCAGCTTGAACACGAAACGAGAAAGGGTGGGATGCCATTGCACTCACCGAATGTTGGTCAGCAACAACAAATACTGCTTTTTTTTGTTGGCTCGAGTAATCATTGAGCTTGGAAACAAGTGACTTGGCGTATCCCCTACATCGATCAGATTTTGCGGTCGCGAGGGAGTTCAACACGATTGCCTTGGGAAATTTTCTCTTGCCTAGATAGCGCTGAGCTGCAACTTCGTCCCATGGGCCAAGCTATCAATAGTGGTTAGAAAGATTCATATGACACAATAGATTGATGTCTCTATAAATAGTAACGCATGCTCACCTCATTATCTGTAAATTTCTTTATTTCTTCAGAAGCAGTCGCGGCCATTTGCATTCCATACTCTGCTGCTTCGCTTCTGAGAAGATAATAAGTATCAATTCTGCACTTGAGCCGATGAATATATGGGATTCAACACTTACATGTATTCGGCTGAGGATATCAGGTCAGTGAAAGTCATCAAACTTCTGACCTTTCCTTCTAAAATAGCTGCCCATACATTTAATCCAGATGCCACTTTCTTTCCATCCGACTTTGGGTCGAAAGCGCTGCTGAGCTGGCACAGGACATAGGATCTCCACGATTCCTCATTGTCACCCACTATATATTTGGTCAAGAAATCTGAAGCAATTTGGTACAACGTCAAGGTGTAAGACGAATGTCATAAGAGTTGTCAACGACACGGAACAGGTGTAAGTGACTTACCTTCTTTGCCAGTTCTGTCAACCAAAGTATATATTTGGCTCTTTAAATCACCTGAAAGACTCACGACATCTCAGTATAGCCAGATTCAATACTGCATAACACGGCGCACAGTCGATACCTTGCCGCGACAAAATGTGGTCCTGTTCATTTGACTTACCTGAGGGAGTGTGAATAGAGACGATATCGAAAACCTGTCCATACCGATTGGTATTACGGGCCACAAGAGAGCAGCCCAAGTCTTCATAAGTATCAGAATTGGTTTGGGACATGGTATCAAGGTGACAATGTGAGAGAGACGCTGATTCGACTAGTTAATATGGTGAGGGATGGACAGCGAAAAGATGCGTCTGACCAATCAAAGACAGTACATATATTAACAACATATCTGCCTTAGGACCCCTGTCTGAGTACACGACTCTGTGCAGAGACTAGTAATACATAGCTTAAAGAAGCTTTCCACCACCCCAACGACAATGGACGTATTATCGCTCATTCGTACGAGGAGAAAGGATCGAAGTGAGCTAAGTGTTTGAGTGCCACGATAGCGAAGAGATCTCGAAGACGATGTGTACGATGTCATATGCTTCTGAAGGATTATCTTCTAAGACATTGTTAACATAGAAAATTCGTTGGTCAAGGTCAAAATGTCTTTGACATCCATAAGATCATCGTTCAAACTTGATATTTTACATTATGTCGGCTCTGCCCGAAAGCGATCTGAAATTTCGCTTCTCACAAGCCGGGGCCACGTCGCTACTCTATATATTAGACTTGAAAAAATAGTCTAAATAACGCCAAAAAATCAATTGAGGTATAACTTCGGTAGATTCCGGATGTTTTGGTCTATATCAAATATCCCAAATATAAAATCAAAGCGAAAGAAAAGAATGTTGTTCGTCGGTCCGTTAATGCCGTATGGAGAAACGGTTCAATTATTATATTAAATTTTGCTAAATAAGAGAAGAATATAACAGGTAATATGATATACCCGTATAGCAAAATTCGGCGTCGTACGCTTTTATCACTTCATATATTGTGTATATATCATCTGCTTGTCCGTACATAAAATGATAAAATGCGCAGTCCAGTCCAATAAAGAAGCATAGTAAAGCAAGCAAGCAAAATAGACAATTCAGAACTTTGAACAGCTTGACATGAGAACTTGGTATTATTTCGTGTACAGGAGATAATTCGGGGCCCTCTTAATTGATATAATCCTCTTTATGACCCGTCTATTTCTATTTTACCCTGAATACTCTCTTTTTCAGCTTCATTCTCTTCCGAATAAAATAACATGCATCGGTATCTACCTTTTTACGTCTATTTCTCATTCCTAACCTATCGTATCCTTGACTTTACTATATATAAATAATAATCAAAGTGAATATCGATGAAACAAAGGGGTTTTGAGTCAAACTTCATATCCTACTAAGACAAAATCGCAAATCCCGCTTCATTTTTTTCTCATTCTCAACTATTGTCTCAGATCTCGATTCATCCGGTGATTCACTTCAACTTCAAGTCCAGTCTTCGTATACTCTAAAAGAGACATTGGAAAGTCGCCTATACACCTCAGCTCAAAACGATCGATCCGCCTATCATCATCTTAGCAATTAGTTATTCGTCGTAGTGAGCTTTGGAAAGAAGGGGAGGAATTAGAATAGATTTTTGTGTATAAATAAACAGTTCCATGACAATTCGATCGTCATATGCCGAAATAAGAAATTGACGGCAACTGTTAGGACCACTTCACACAATTACAACGAGACACATGTTAGTTATCATTTCTTTATCATTTTTCCTACATCCTATTCACCTGTTACTTGCTTCTCATATAGCACAATACATAGTTATTCATGTCCTGACGAGCTTATTCCCCTCTTACAGTGTATAGTTCCCTATCCTTCCAGTCTAACAATATCACTAAATATCATTATGTCGAATCCAACATCAGCCCCAACGGTGGATATACATCCTACTCCAACATCCATAGAACCTTCTCACCCTCTAGATCCAGCTGTTCAACAAGCGCCAATTCAGTCAACCGAAGTGGAGAGTCTACATAGTAATCCAACTATACTACCTACACCAAAGGTAAGCTAATTTCCCCCTTTCCATGAATCCCCACAATCGCTCTTCATATTTCTATATTTGTATTGGAAAAGCCAAGTGAGTCAATATTAACCTATTAGATTCTCTAGGTTCATGTGAAAGTGCTTCTTATATCTGGACAAAGTAAAGTCTTATCATTCGAGCCTGAAATAACAGTGGGACGTACGAAAGAACTGATTTGGAGTTCTTGGCCATCCGGTTAGTTAATACAAGTTAGATCGGCGATCTATGATTTTGCTAACGTTTATAAATGCTAGATTGGACTGATCCTGCTCAACCACCATCTCCAAGTTACCTCAGAATCTTACATGCAGGTAGGATATTACAGGACGATTCGACTTTATCATGTGAGTCGGCTTTTTCTTGAATTGGATTCGTCCGCTTTTCTACCTTTTTAAGACCATTCCTCCGATCTATCTCTATACTGACAAATTCTGTTTATTTATTAGCAACTAATTTACCTATATCCGATTCACCTTCTTTACCCACTGTAGTACATATCTCAGTTAGATCATTCTCTATCAGAGCGGAAGATGGTACGTTCCCGACTAAAAGATAAACCTTCTTTCGCCAATACTGATTTAGCGCTTTCCGTCTATTTAGACCCGAAGAAACCTCACGGACTCGGTCGAACGACAAGTGTTTCAAGATCGCATCGTGGTGAAGATGATGTTGGTGGATGTAAGTGCATTATCATGTGATGACGCCCAAGCTTCCAATACCTCGGTCCCAAAATACCACAACGATCGCCTAACATCAACAAATTCAATTCCAATGTCTTTTATCGCTTGATGGGTATTTTTATTTGCTCAACTCAACGATACCCTCTGCGCCTCCATCATGCGCAACACATTATGCTAAACACGCTTTCATGACTTGCAACCGGGACGATGTAAATTAGATATACAAATTTCTTTTTCTTTATTGCAACCTCAACTTTGTAACCTGTTGACACATTCGCGTAGTCATTTTTTTGTAGATTGCTTTGTACATATGACTGAGTCTTCTTCTTTACCTTCGCTTATGGTTTTTATTCTGTTTTCTAATTCATTTTTCCATCTTTTCAAGCTTTCCCCCTCAAATACGAGTGTTGTGATGATGTCATTTGCATCAGGAGGAAATGATACAACAAATTGGCATAAACCTTTTATATTCGAATTTTTCTATATTACTGTATGTACTTTATTCAAATAAATAGAATGAAAATGAAAATGAGAATGAATGAACAATTATGATAAGATTGCAAAAACAATTAACTCATCTTATCTCATCTCGCCACCACCTTCTTTTTCCCATTCTTCTGGAGTCTTTAAACGTAAACTTAAAGCATGTAATCCTTTATTATCAAATTCATCTTTTAATAAAGCATTTATCATTCTATGTCTTGCAATTGAAGTTTTACCTTTAAATTCAGGTGATACAAGATGAATTGCAAAGTCTGTGTAAATGAGTTAGTATTGAAGATAAATTTGAAAATTGGAGGTTATTGGTTATTCAAAAGATAAGGGAAATATATCTTATGTAAAATTGAATTCTATGAAAAACATAATAAACATACGAGTTTCACCATTACCACCTCCTGAAGCTCTCATAGCTGAATGATGAGAATGTTTTGAAGAATCATTATATATTCTAAGTAAAATAGGTTGAAAAGATTCTATTATCTAAAATAAATTGAAACAATAATTAGCTTTTTGTTTTTTTTTAAAAAAAAAGAATTACTGTTTAAAAAAAAATTGAGAATATTGATTGTTATTAATATTTAAAACATACTTTTTGTTGAATTGAAGTTTCAACTGGACCTGGTATTCGAGTTGCTTGTCTACCTATCTCTGAATTTGAAGACATATTTCGGATTGGATATAATTTAGTTCGTATTGATAATGCAGAACGAGTTGACGTCAAGGAAGAAAAAATAGATTTCATTTGGATTTGAATGAATTCAAAATTCTCCAACGTGTAATTGCTTCGATAATTCTCACTTTCGTTCTCTTTCGGTTCGTTCCGGTTCGTTCGTTTGTATTGATTCAATTTTGAACTATTAATTGAGATGATATACCCAACAAGAATTGACTGTAAAGTCATCCATCGACCCATCCTCGACGGACTTTTATTTTATGATTCTTATCAGCCCGTCATTACGTAATTAAGTGGCGAATTCCAATTTCATTATTGCGAAGATCATATTAAGTTAAACTCAACAATAATACCAGTTCCATTCTTTCACCTTGATTTGTTCCCTTCCGACTTTCTGAATAGCAGTCTATCCAAGGATGGCGCCCATATTGGATGAAGAAGAGGCGGCCCTTGATCCATATAATATCTTAGATGTACCTAGAGAAGCAACTGAGAAGGATATTCAAAGATCATATAGGAAAAAATCATTAAAATGTCATCCTGATCGTAATCCAACGCCTGAAGCAGGTAAGTTAATTTTATTTCAAAATCACTAATACTTGTTGTATGAATCTAAATGATTTTCTCGTAAAGTTGAATGAAGTATGGAATTAAGCTAATGTCAAATTTATTTATTTTTTAATATAGCAATTCAATTTCGACAAATATCATTATCACTTGAAATATTACTTGATGTAGTTAAAAGAAACTATATTGATAATAAACAAGATGCTGATCGTGCAAAGAAAGAGAGATATGCAGGTATGGAAAAGAAAAGAAAAGATATGGTTGATGTGAGTTTATGTATATGTATATATCGTGTAACGAAATCACTCTAATATCTCTTTTTGTACAGGCTTTAGTAGCAAGAGAAGAAGAAGCCAAAAGGGCTAAAATTGAATTACAAAAAAGAAGAAAAGTAGAAGCAGAAGAAGAAGCAATTAAAGATGCAGGTAGAAAAATGTTAGAAGAAGCTCAACGTAAAGCAGCTGCTGTATCTTCGAATTTATCTTCACAATCACAAATAAATCAAAATACTGTAACAAATGGATCATCCAATTTGAAATCCTATAAAGATGTGGATGAAGAAAAACCTGAAATAACTTCAAATGCATTAACACTTATACTTTCTTTTCCTTCTTATTCAATTTTAAAAGATGAAGAAATACAAATAAATTTAGAAAATAAATATGGTCCAATAGAACATTTAATAATTACTAATCCACATTCTTCTTCTTCTTTAAATGGAAAGAAAAAAAAAGGAAAGAAAGCAGTTATAGAATTTAGAAAAGGAAATTGGAGTGGTTGTTGGGCATGTTGGAAAGATCATGAATCAGATTCATCATTAAACGATAATAATAATAATAATAATATTAATGAAAGTAATAGGAAAATTGAAAAAGGAATTAAAGTTAAATTTGTTAATGGAGAAATACCAAAATGGATAAATTGGGCAGAGAATAAACAGAATCAAAATCAAAATCAAAATCAAAATTCTATTGGTTCAAATAGAAATGGGTCAATTAATAATATAATACCTTCATTTGATTCTGCACCTAATTTTGAATTACCTATTATTGAAAATGAAAATGAAAATGAAAATGAAAATGAAAATGGAAAAGGAAAACAAGAAAGATTTTCAACAATGACTGAATTACTTTCAATTCATAATAAAAATAAAAATAATATTTTAAATGAAAAGAAAAAAAATGATGAATTTGAAAGTATGACTTTATTTAAAATGAGACAATTAGAAAGGGAAAAATTAGAAGCTAAAATAAGAGAAGAAGAAGGTGATGATTAATTGATTTAATTGAATTTGAATTTTTGTTGCATTTGTATTTATAATAAAAATAAATAATAATGTTGTATTAAGTATCAATCATATTATCAGCATGTCAAATTAAATGAATAGATGATTTGTGTAATTGGCGGCGATAGCAGCAGACATTTTGATTTGTTTTTGCATGACATTTTGATTTTTTTCACTTCATACAAGATATTTCTCTTCCCTTTTAGCCTTGAGTTGTATCGGACAAATACAGATCACCTCCAAACTCATTTCTTCATCCACCGAAGCACAGGGCGACCCACTACAATTCCTATTCGAAGTTTACTTATCGTACCCTCATAGGATTACCGGCATTTCTCAATTCACTATAATCAATTAATTTGTTAGTATGATACTTTGAACATAATACACAACAGGTCATAAAATTATCTCTCACTTGAATGCAGCTTCTATACAATGTTTTATTTCTCTATAACTAACAACTAAACAACTTTGATCATCTCTTGAAACAAGCATAATCCTTTCATCTAATCCTGCATCGAGCTGTACAGTTTTGATATATTTGATTAGTAATCCCGATTAACTCAAATAAAAAAGGATTATAGAAAAGCGAACGAATCGGCAGAGAAAATAATAAGTAAACCTCACCTTATTGAGACAAGTTAAAACGTGTGAAAGATCTAAAATGGGTTTTCCATCCACACCAACACTATGAAAAACGTAATCTCTAAATAATTTAAGGATATATCTATCTCCAGTATCAGACCATCTTGGATCTAACTCGAATCTATGATATGATAATTCAGTACAATGAAAAAACAAAAAATAAAATATTTGACTTACTCTGCTCGTTCATTAATAAATCCTAATTTAGTTAATAATCTAATTATTCTTCCATTCTCCATTTCAGCTCCAAGATCAGATTCTAGTGTATCCGCATAACTAACCAACCAAAATGATTAATTAGCATTCAATTTTTATTGCTTCTTATTTAATTACTCACTTTTGCATTGCATCCAATTCATTTAATATTCTAGGACCCATAATTTTGATAGCTTCATCAACGCTTTTCATTGGTGAAGGTTTAGATATTAAAAACATTACAAGACTTTTTACATCTGGTGAATAATTTCTTTGAATATGTTCGAGGGGTAAAGCGGGATGTTGACCTGGTTGAAAGAAATCACAACATAGTGATATGATCAATTTACCGAAAGAAACAAGGTCTTCTTGCTGTAATTGAATGTCAGACTTATTAGCTTTGATTCTGATATACATTAGAAATCAGATCAAGGTAAAGCAAGGAGATAAAGTGAGATATAGATATAGAAAATTGATTCACTTGATAATGCCCAACATGGGTGGAAGGATCATAAGCCAATACATCCCAAACACCACATCCATTTAACCTTATCCTATTTTTACCCGTTACCAAGATTTTACTAGGATCCAAATTCCTCGCTGCAAGTCCAGAAGAATGTACGGCTTTCAGAGCATTGGCAATTTGAGTGATATAAGACCATAATACCCTTTCTTGAATAGGTAATCCTGTTCTACCTCGTCCTGGACTATTATTATTCTGTGCAACAGCAGGATTAGGTATCAAATGTTCATCCCATATTGTAGTTGAAAGAGGATGGTAATCATATACCAATATCAAAGCTAAGAACCGTTGCTCCATCAACGCTACATTCAGAACAATTACATTTACGATGATTTAACTCACAATTATCATTAAATGCTTTAGTAGTGAAAGCTTCCCTCAATCCAACAATATTAGGATGTCTCATCCTTCTCCAAGTATCAATTGCACCGAATGCACTCTCATTCACAAGCTTATAGCCTAGCAAACGCACAGCCCATTAGGTTGATCCTGTTTAATAATCAGGATATACTCACCCTCAATCCGCCTCAGACAATAAACATTACCATCGACACTACTAACAGCTTTATAGACCGGCGCAGGATGAACATACACTTTACTAGGCGCATTTTGACTTTGATTTTGAGGATGAGGTTGATTTAATGATTGAATGAGTTTCAAAGAATGATATATACCTAATTCGTTAGGTAGACCATTTGACGATCCGGATTGAGTACCTTGATATATTGCTTCATTTCTAGCTTGTAGGGTACGTCGCAAGTCATCAGGGATGAAAAAGGAATGTAGAGGATGGTGATTGACTGGCGGATTGGATAGATGAGGTAAAGGCGAAACGTAGAGGTGTTGGTCGAGCTAATCGTGGGGGACATTCAATTGATGTAAGCATGAATAATGAAAAGCAATGTATTTAATCCTGCCTAAAAAGATACGTACAGGCTGCCGTATAGCTTGATGCATGAACATACTCCCGTCCATTGCGCTAGATTGTGAAGGGTCCATAGATATTAGAGAATCATCGAATGACATCTGCGTCAAATATATTCATTAGTATCGACCACTTGGGCTGTAAGCGTTCAAAGACAACCTACCGAGTTATCCTGCCTTGATAGTAAGCCCCCTTGATTACCTAAAGCAGGCCAGCTTGGAGTCATTCCTGCGGTCGAAGGAGCAGTAGCTGTTGGAGTCAAGGGTGAGTGAGTGACATTGGCTGGAATTAATGAAGGTGTTGTTGCTCTTTAAGAAATTTAAGAAAGTCAAGATATCAGTTTTGAGGGTATATATCAGACAGATGTAGGGATAAATCTGAACAACGTACCTAGGCGAGGAGGTTTCCCCTATCGGAGTCTTAGGTACGAAAACAGGCGCAGAAAGGTGTTCAGCTCCTAAGCCGAATGATGGTTTGGTAGATGTATCTTTAGGTAAAAGTGTAGGGATCGTTGCTATTGGGCTGAAAGAGTATTTCATTTCTAAAATCAGCAAATGCAATATTTGTGCGTATTTAATGTTGTGAAGTTTAATGTTAAGAAATAATCACCTTCCTGTCAACGGTGTGCTAGCTGCATTGAGATCCGCTCCGGGCTATTTCTGATCGTTAGAATCTCGTCATATATTATACACAATCAAATTATCGTCTTACAGGAGGATGGTAATATACACACTGGGCAGCAGAATTGATATTAGCTTCTGATTGCCTATCGTTCAAGATTTAATTAATATTTTTTGAGAAATTCAAGCTTACACCTGAATCTTGAAACTTGCAATACCTATATACTCATCAACATTAGCTCATTTCGATTTTCAAAACAAGTCAAATCGGCCGAGTCAAATTAATGAAATGTTGATCGCGATGCACGGAAGATATATTAAACTTACCCATAAATCATTACATTCCTACATATCCTCTGAGGAGTTTCTAACAATCAATAACCATTCATTCAGTATATGATTGATTTAAGTGCCAAAATCATCTTGATAAGTTATTCAACTCACCTCGTTTCTTCTCAGTTGGAATAGGACTATCTCTACCTTTACTTTCATTTGAAGTAGGTGCACGTATTTGAATCGCAGCAGATTTTACACCTTGACCTGCCATTTTTTGATGCCCCTTACTACTACAACACTAAAAGAACAAATCGTATGGGTATAAATATGTATGAACTGATTATCAGAGATTCAATACTAGGAAGATGAGATGTAGCTGGGGTTACAAAGGGTAAAAGTATAGTACAATTCTCGGTCTCGGTAAACTGAGTAGTCGCGTCACAATTCATCGGAGATGTTAAGGTTCAATAATCAGGCAAACATTACTATATGTACCAATTGATGTTATGCATGATACAGTGCATAAATTACAATACGAGTTGATACAAATTTCCAACTCATCTCTCGATCTAGTATCTATTTCATATCACATATCGAGCAACTCCCTCATACTCAAGCTGAAGCCTCCTTTTGAGCTTTCGCTTCTGCCTCCGCTTCCCAATGTGCTTTACCGAATGTAGCTGCAACTACCAATGGGAATACTAAAGTAGCGTCCGCATATACCTATCGTATATACATCAGCTCCTATTCATCATACGGATGCTTCAGACCATCTCAAAGAGCTTACCTTAACACTCTCCGCACCGGCTCGAATTTTACCCCATGAAACAGCTTCGTCAGGTCTAGCACCAGAATCAGAACCATCATACTGTTCACAACCCATCAGTCATGAACGCTCATAAATGAAATCATGAGGTGAAGCGAGATAGTTTACCTCTTGTCCAGTATTTATGTAAACAGCATAGTCCGCCCCGTTTCTCTAAGGTTCGAAGATAGACAATTAGCATTACAATTGAGTGAATCAGTATGATATAAGAGAGGAACTCACAAATAGCATAGCATTTGCAATTTGATGTTTACATACACCACCTCCTAAAATGATCATACCTGCTTTCTTTGATTTAACGCTCATATCGTTAAGTCGCCTTATATCAGCTACAATATCGATATTAAGTTGTAAAGGTGATGATTTATATGTGTGGAAATATATCATATCGCCTAATGACCCATCTGTAAGAGCTGGACAAAATACAGGAATATCGTTCTATCACCCAGAATATAGTTCATCAGTAAGGTGCAAAACAAAATCGTATTGATTCTTGATTGAAATCTGAACTCACTTTGTAACACCAGTAATATACACTTTCCTCATTATCGATCTCTTTACCCAGCCTTCTAATCACACTACTCGGACTCCATTTCGTACCTTCTTCTTCTTGTTCTTTTACCAAGGTATCCAGTATCGGTACGACCCAATCTTCAAATGCACAATAATTTGAGTTTGGTACCAATAAATTTCCTATTCGATTTAATCTATAGTTGAAGATCATTACAGAGTCAGTAAAAAATTCGACTCCGCTGTGAGATATTTAATTATATCCAGAACTTTTGAAGGCAGGTAGATATACAGGATAATAAAGAAGAAAACAATTTACCCCTTTTTCCTCAAACCCGCACCATCTAGATGGAAATCACCTAAAACAGTTGATCCTAAACATTTAATAAAATCCTCTTCTACACCTCCAGCAGTAGTAACTAAACAATCTATCAATTTATGTTGAGCTAAAAATCTTAATATCTCTCTAAGACCTGATGAGATTAAGTTTGATGTATATCCTAAGAATAATGTTAAAGGTTCATCAGGATTCGAGCGTTGTTTTCGCTATAGTAATTTTAATTACATCAGCTAGATTATTAAGAAGTAAGTGGGAATATAAGAAAGGATTTAGAAAATTTCTCACCATCTCTTCCACGACTTGAATAGCTCTTGCTAAACCGGTAGCTTGAAATCCTATAGTTTCATAACTCCTTAATAAATCCTGAAGATCGATAGGTTTCGAAAGATCTGGTCCTTTAACATGAACTGCATTTTCAGGTAATGCTTCTGAAGGCATAAGTACACTGGCATGAGCATTATCCGTTGACATCTTGAGGAATGTGCGTGTCTACGTCAAGAACCTGGATGGAATATGATATTTATGAATATCGGTTTCAGCAGGTGATTATTAGTGACAAAAAAGTCAGAAATAATTGAATTACCTCCACTCCAGCTTAAAGTAAAAACAACATCATACAGAATTAAAATTTACGTAATCTGGGGTTCAGACGATGATATATTATATTATATCGCGTCGATCTAGCCTTAAAGATAACAAAGGTTAGTGGTGTATTAAAGATAGATAGGAATTAATAAGAATTAACCTTAGATATATTTCTATAATCAAATATTTTCCCACACCATAAATGATCTAGAAAAAATGAGTGGAAATAGTAGATTACCTACTTTTAATCGTTCAAACTTATTCTCATCGAATGGTGATTCGTCATCTTCAAGACTGAACGCAAGTACAAGTTCTTTAGGGAAGAGAGGTGCTGGTGAAGCTGGATTAGAAGGTAGGTTATGCACTGGACTGAGAAATCGTTACAAAGCCTTTTTTTTTTATCTCGGATTATAAGCTAAAGCTAACTTAATATCTATGATAAGATCACCATAAACAAATGTCATCTTATACAGCTAAAATATCTACTCTTGAACATATTAATCTTTCTTTACAAAAAAAAGAAAGATATTCAGCTTCGAAAATTGAAGAACAAAGAATTGAAATTGAAAGGTTAAAAGCTGAAAGAAGAACTTTATATGATGGTGAAAAGAAAGAAAGAAAAGTAGGACAAGAAAGGGAAAAAGATTTTTATGAAGAACGTGTAAGTGATTTAGTTTTTTGTTTTCATCTTAAATTTCAAAAATGGGAAATTTGGTTAAACGAATGCAAAAATTGGACTTTTTAGCAACAATATACAATTGAAATATCTCATTTAAAATCATCAAATGATCAATTATTAGATGAATTAGAAAATTTAAAATCAGAACATAATATACTTTTAGGAAAACATTCTTCTTTTACACAAAATGCTAATAATGAATTGCATCTTTTAAATTCACGTATATCTGAACTTGATAATCAAGTTACAGATTTGAAAAGTTGGGAAAGAAGAGCTAAAGGATTAAGTATTGAATTGGAAGAAGAACGTAGAAGGAATGAAGAAAAAAGGGAAAAAGGTGAATTAGATAAAGAAAATAGGAGAGTAGATGAAACCCTTCAGAAAGAAGTTAAGCGTGAGTTCTTCGTTTTAATTTATGCGTGCATTATGGAAATCGATTGATCACCATGTAATTCATTATTTAATTTTGATTTAGGTCAATCACTTAGTTTAGCTACGATATATAGAGAAAATGAATCTCTTAAATCCGAAGTTGTAGAATTGCGTCAGAAAAAAAAAGAATCAGATGCATCAGAAAGAGCTTCAAAGGATGTAGAAAGGTCTTTAAAAGATGAGATAAGGACATTACAAGAGCAATTGGAAAGAGCTAGAAGGGATATGGAGTCAGTCAGCTTTCCTTTCACTACTCCTGTTTAAGCTGACATGAAAAGTGGTGACTTCAGTTCTTTGACTCAAACATTCCCTTCGACATCATCATCTTCACCTAATACCTCATCTGACGAGACCCTTCGCAACCGCTTGTCAACTATATCTAATCTTCACAACCAAGCAACAGCAGATTTGGCTCGAAAAGATGCACAGTTACGAGAATTACACGATCGTCTTACCAACCTTGCTCAAAGCTCAAGAAGCAGCATATCGGAATTGACAAAACGATCTGAAGAAGCTGAGAGGGAATTGAGATGGGCCAAAGAAGGTCGAGCCAGTGCGGAAAGGCGAGAAGAATTGGCCAAGAAGGAAGTTGAGAGGGTACGATATTCAGTATGTTCAAATTCTTCTATACATTCTATACAAATCAACGTATTCTCAACTTCGGCTGATGTGGGAATTCTTACAGAAATTTGCGCCTTCAGCCAGTGGTAGCGGGATCCAGGATCAATCTGCCAAAGTCACCGAATTGGAACGTTTGGTTGAATTATATAAATCTGAATTGGACAGTATATCGAGGGACTCACGAGAGACCGAATTGAGGATAGCACAGGGTATGGGATTGGTTAAATCATCGGATTTGCAATTAGCGAAAGATCAGATTTCCCAATTGGAGCAGGGTGAATTGAGATTTACTCGAAACATAAACAGGATCAATCGCTAACAAGTTGAAATGGATAGATATTCAATCGCTCGAATCAACTATAACGGAATTGACATCCGCGAATACACGATTGGATGGAGAAGTGAATGATTTAATGAGGAGAGTTGCATCTGGAGAATATAATCCGCAAATTGAACGGGTGCTAGAATTGAAAGATAGTCCGGCTAATCGAATAATGGCTGTTAGACAACAGACATTAGTCGATCTCAAAAATGAAAATGACGAATTATTAGAGAAAATGAGAGAATTAGATGAAATCATAGCTAATTCGAGTAGTACAGGCAGTGAAAATGCGAGTGTAGCTAGTGTTCCTAGAAGTAGTTTTGATAGATTGAAAAAGGAGAAAGAAGACTTAGAGAGAAGTCATGAGAAAAGATTAATGAGACTTAAAGAAGTGAGTTTTATAAATTTAATTTTCAACAAAGTAAATTAAAATTTCAAGCAAATTGTAAAACTGACTTTTAAATACCTCAATTGGTCGATTTTTAGATATTCACTTCAAAATCAAAAGAATTTTTAGAAGCAGTTTATTCTTTATTAGGTTGGAGAATTAAATTTGATGAATCAGGTTCTGATATTAGATTAACTTCAATGTATGCACCAAAAGGTAAATCTGGATTAACTTTAAAATTCGCTTCTCAAGAAGGTCATTTTGGTACAATGCAAATGTCTGGTATGATGGCAAGAGGATTAGAAGAATCAAGACATTTTTGGATTGTTGAAAGGCAGTCTGTTCCTGGTTTTTTAGCTCAAGTTACAACTGAAATGTTTGAAAAGACTACTGTGAGTGAAATTGGAATATTGATTCAAGAGAAAAGGCAACAATCGCTAATAGTTTGAGTAGATTGGAAGAGCTGCTGGCTATGTTGGTCTGGAGTAGTTAGCAGAAACTGAGAAGGGAATTCGGTGGGGATATGAGTTATATATCGTTATGGGGCGATTGTGTACAATCGTAGTAGATTTATACCGATATTAGAACTCCAAAGATCCACTCTCGTCAATGATGATTATATTGTTATGCATGATAATTGTATTCAGGCATATGCTCATGTTATCTTTTTTTCGACACGTCTATTGATACATTACATCTCACCACATTCTGTTATCCTTACTACCAACTTGGGTCTATAAATGAGTTCAAGCGAAATATCAGTATATACACATATATAAGATAAATGCATCAATTTATGACTTACCGATTATTCGCCCCTGTAGGAACATTTTCAATCTTTCTAACTGTTAATAAACCGTCTATGACTCTTCCAAATACACAATGTTTACCATCTAAGAATTCCGCCGGTGCGCAAGTAATGAAGAACTGCGTTTTATCAAGATAATTATCAGTCAACGAATTATCTGTCTCTATCTGTTCTTGAGTGTATTCGACGATGAGAGGAGGATAACGGTGAATGAACTCACTTGACATCCATTAGTACCTGGACCGGAGTTTGCCTAAATTGAAATTAAAATAGATGAATCAGTCATCCTTGTTCACACTTTTCCATCGCTCTCTCAAAAACGATAACTTCAAATAGAATTAGTAATCGATTTCCTTAAACTTACCATACTTAATAAACCTGGTCCAGTATGTTTCACTTTAAAATTCTCATCTTCAAATTGTGCTCCATAAATTGAAAAAGATCCTGTACCATCATTACGTATAAAATCGCCTCCTTGAATCATGAATGATGGAATGCTAAGACGTAAAAGAGAAGAGCATAAGTTTGAAATACTTTCTGTTCTTCCATCGTTTCGAAGAAATAAGTACTTACACTCTATAATATTTAAAAAAGGAGCATTAAATAATCGTTAGTCAATCGAGATATATTCCTTCCATATTAAAAAAAAAGAGGACCAAAATTGATTTACCTATGGAAAGTAGCTTTTTTATATCCTTGAGGTATCGAATTAACCCTTTTTCACGTCGTATATCAGCTTCTGGTTTTTACGAAATTTCTTTATATTAATAAAAGAAGCCTACCTATGTTCACCCGTACATAATTGTCTAAAATTCTCTGCTGTCCTATTATCACCGATTGAATGAGCTTTTCTTCCCAGTCTAGTTTGGGAGTTATCGAGAAGCTCACTTTGGGGTTATATCGCTGAATAATTCTGTATATTTCAATCAGTTTCAAAATACGTTTTCGCATCAATCTTGGAAGCTGTTTTGCAAAAAGTGTGATTTAATACATACCTATCTTTATCCTTCCTGCGGGTGTATCACCTATACTAACATCGAAGAAAACCACAGGTCGAGTAACTCCAGCTGGAGGATCAAGAGAAGATGCCATTATGTTATATCTGATCTAGCCTGAGTTAGTGCTAAATAACAAGTATGAAATATACTCCAGTCGTATATAGTTAAAAAGGAGCGAGATGGAGGTCAAGTCAAAGCCAAACATGACATTTAAGCTGAAAATGCGGAGGCCGCCGCTAATGCCAAAGTACGGGATTAAATGAGTTTTGAAAGATATCCTCACTCAGCGAAAGGGACTCACTTTAATTGCTCTTAAGATATTATAGTTTATCATTTATTTCGCGTATCATTCAAGTCTGTTAAAGAGGGATATAAACAACGGGCAAAATGGCACCAAAAGCTAAACAAAGGTGAGCTGTTTGTATCCATAATGGAAAAAGTCTTTTCGGAGGTAAAATTGAAGAACAAGAGAATTCGTGGAGAATATCTTAACATTGAAGTAGATCATCAGAAGATTGAATCACGATAGAAATCAAATCTTCATTAATCATCTTTGATGAGTGTGGGACCGATTAGCGATGCGAAATGCTGATGAAATTCTCTTGGGAATGCTATAGACGAATCTTGGTGAAATTGGTTTCTACAGCTCTTACTGGATTTTTCTATACCACTTCTAGAATTAGAGTATCTGACAAGTTGGCTAAAATCAAATATGATCCTATTGGTGAGTATATCTCCCAGTATTGAGGGTCGAAGTAGTGCCATTGAAAGTGTTGTATGAATTGAGATGTATTGGAGAAATCGTATTGAATTGATTAAAACCCAAGGCAGAGCTGATAATTTGCTTTTTGATGGTAGTGAAACGACATGTCCTCTTTACTGAAACCAAGATCAAATAGTCAAATTAGATACGAGTCATTCGACTATGCTTATTCAGATTGGACTGCGAGAATCAGAAATGTATAGATCAAATAAGATATATGAGGAAATAGGCAAACCGCATTTAAATAGTATTAAAACACATCTCAGCAATCAGTAATATACCATGCATTATATACCCAGTCTTCATCAGTTCATTCCGAATCTTGCCATATCCCACGTATAAGTATTATTACACTACCATCCAATATTTGATCTTTTACAGCTTTGGATAGTTCAAGTTTTGTGTATCTAATTTGACCTTCGACTGGATAAAGAGAAATCAAATGAAGGGACTAAAAGAAAAGGTTTATGATCAGTAATCATATTGAATTAAATTGAAAGACGATAACTCAGTCCCTGCATAGGGGATGAATTTTATTTGTGATTATTTCTAAAACTTACTTGAGCAGGATCATCTTTATTTAGAGATCTTTTAATTTTCCCCTTTTCAATAAGTAAATCAAATAATTTTCCAATAGGAATTTCCTATTTTCAGAAAAAAAAAAACAAATGAAAGGGGAAAGGAAATTGTCAACTTATATATACATCTTTCAATAATCTTTTTCTATAAGAAGAAAATTTTGATTTCGTATTTTGATTTAAGAATTATATAAAAAAGACTTACAGAATTAATCCAATTTTTATTAAATTTTAAATTACTTTGATTATTTTCTAATAACCATTTACCATTTTTAAAATTTAATTTATTTAATTTATTTTGTTCAATATCAATTATCCATTCAAAAAATGTTATTTTTAAAGAATTATCAATTTTAATTTCTTTATTAATTAATGATTCAGAAGTCATACGTAATTTTTTAAGATTTATATCCCATAATTTATCATCTTTTGTTTTCGTTTTTGTTTTGGTCATAATCATGGTTTTAGATATTTCATTATTTATAATTTTATTTGATATTGTATTTTCTGAATTCAATTTATCAAGTTCAACAACACTACTACTACTAGTAGAAGGTAATTTATTTGATTTTAATTCTTTTTTTATTATATCTTTACTTGGAGGAGGTTTTGGTATAATTCTATTTTTAAATTCTGGAAATTGTTTATTTATTATTTCTTTAGCTTTTAATTGACGTTTTAAAAAAGAATCATATCTTGAATTTTCAATTAAAGGTTTAGAACAAGAATGTGAAATTTGTGATCTATGTCTTTTTTTTAAAAAATTATATCCATAAAAAAAACAGTTTTGAATTTAGCTAATTTATATATTTAAATATATATATATATATAATGTATGAATTTAAAAAAGAAATTTCAATTATAAACTCACTTTATACAAAAACTTTTTAAACATCCTTCACAATTAATTTTTTTAGCAATATCATTATTTGATCTTAATTCTTCTATATATCCAGATAAACTTTCAATACTTTCATTTTGACATTCTTTTAAATTACATTTTATTTTTCCTCTATTTAATTTACCAGGTTTTAAATTTGATGATGATGATGTTGTTGCCTCTGAAGTAGATTCTAAACATTTATGTAAAGGTGATTGAATATGTTCTTTACAATAAATTAATTTACATAAAGTACATGTAAAA
Organism: Kwoniella pini CBS 10737; assembly: GCF_000512605.2. NCBI lineage: Eukaryota > Fungi > Basidiomycota > Tremellomycetes > Tremellales > Cryptococcaceae > Kwoniella > Kwoniella pini. The sequence continues at coordinate 1,871,089 of NC_091717.1, read as the reverse complement.
GGTAAAAAATCAATTAAATTACATAAAGTACATTTTGATCCAGGTGTTAAGATTGACATTTCATTTATATGTTTTTAGGTATTGATTATAAATTATTCAAAATTGTCGGATTTATGATTGTTCGATTGACAAATCTTAGTTAAGCTCTATGAGTCGACCTGGTCAGATTATTTTCAGCTTGTGTTTGAATGTGGTATTACAAAGGTACTTGATTAATGGGAAGATGGGAGATGAGATGAAAAGCAGATGGAAATTGCTGAATGAGAGCCCAAGTGGACGTATAATGTGGAGGGATTTTGACGACGCGCATTGTTCCATTCGGAGTGAGCGGTGGACGTTGATCAAGACAATTACAAATAATCAACAAATCATGAACAGGTCATGAATATGCACACGCATGATTTCGTAAAATAATCAACTTCGTAATAATCCTTCTATAAACAATGATTGGATGATATATTACAGATGAATTTACTTAATTTTCGTTAATCATAATAATATACAACACATTGCTCTCTCAACTTTCTCAATGAGGATTCCATTCTAATATCATTGTCCATTATCCTGCACGAACACCTTAAGCCTTTTCAGCAGGAGTCGCAATCCCACTAACATCACCACTTGGTACTCCGCTTACGGATCCATTATGAATTTTCTTAGCGCTTCTACCAATACCTGAACCCATTCTAACAAGAGTTTCAATACTTGCTCTACCATTTTGTAATAAATCTTTATCAAATTTCATACTTCCTTTTTCGAAAAGACAAACTATTGTTGATCCACCTGTTATTTTATTGGTACAAACATGAATCAATTAAATTGATCTTTGGTGCTATACGAAAAGCAAAACAAGGTCCGCAATTTATAACTTACCAAATGCGAAATAACCCAATTCTTCTGCTCGATCGACTTCCTGCCCCTCCTTGACTGTTGTAAGTATACTTCCGACCACTGCAAGAAATTGGAACAAATCAACCTCAAATCTCCACCCTTTTAGCCGATGACACTAAAAACTCACTCATGGCTCCTATCCACACAGTCATGACCAATCCAAATTCCTCACTTTGTATCGGAACTACCTTTCTGATATTCTCACCATATACATCGAGAGAAGTTCTAATCGCTTGAGGATTCACCGTATAATATTCACCATCAATCAAAGTCATCTTACCAATTTTACCTTTTACAGGTGAATGGAATCGATGATAATCTTGAGGAGCTAATCTGAAAATAGCTAATCCACCACCTTCATACCTGGAAGCGACATCTTTATAATTAGGACCCAATAATCTGTCTACGGTGAATTCTCGTCCTTTGATCCAGATTGACGTAGCTTCATTGACAGTTTCGAAAGCCATCATTCTACAATCTGCACAGCTGACTAATCTTCCTTCGTTTGAAGGTTCTTCAACTGGTCTTGCTCCAGGTTTCAGCTTTCTATAGAAAAATTCGTTGAAATTCTTGAAGGAGTCTAGGGGATCTAAGATTTCTTCAATGTCTAAATTATGGAAAGCTATAAATCCCGGGATATCTACAGCTGATGACGGTGAGTCATATTTCAATCCTTGTTTTACTGATAACGATTTGAGCAGTTTACGTGCTGATTGTTCAACGCGTAATCAGCTTCTTCTGACAACCGGAATGCACGAAAAAGCTGACTACTTACCTCGCGCACTGTGCATCTGACCTTTCGCACCTTTATACAAGACCCTAATACCCAACCGCACATATACCTGTAGGATCATACAAAAAATGATAATCAGCTATACTTTCTTCTGTATGAGTGAGCCAACAAGCAGTAGCTTACCGCCATTTTCTCTTCTTGAAGTTGACCAGTCCTTCTGTCTTGTACGAGGATATTCGCCGAGTTGGCTCCCAAGGCATAAGAACCAATCGCAACTTTGTTAACAATCTTCGACAAAAATTTCCTTTGAGCTTGTGAAGAAGTAACATAATTTGCAGTAACTATCCTGTCGACTCTTGACCAATCTGCTGATGCGCAGACCGCTAGATGAGTAACTATATCTTGTTCCGATTTTTTGCCTAATCGAGGTCGATGACAAAGTGGACAGGTCTTGATATTTATGATTCTTTCTCGATCATCCTCGGGAGGCGAATCCGTGTCATTATCTAATTCTTCAGTTTCAGAATATGTCACAGATCCAGGAGTCAGATTGCCTCCATCGTCTTCATTCTCATTACCATTGAAGTTGAGGGGCACGGTAGACCCATCTACGGAAGCTGTTCTTTCAACTTTGACCGCTGGGACGTCTCGTTCAGAAATCGGCTGGATGTTCCCTGCCGTCTGATCGCCATCTCCAGCAGCTCCATCTTGATTCTTTGGTCGACTTCTTTCGATATGTTCGGCAAGTTCATCAGGGTCAACACCGGCAGATTGGCGTATATTGCCTTGCGGTCCGGTGACATCTAAGCCCTCTTGAGCGGGTCGAGCAGAGACAGCAGGTGTAGCCCCGCCTAATCCGTTAGAAGTAGCGAAATCATCTTTCGACACTTTCTCTTTCTCAGATCTTGATTTGGTAACTTCTTTTTCAAGACAGTGAATTACTTCTTCCATAGTCAATTCATCCTTTTCGGCTGATTTGCCGCAGCTCTCGAAGTAACCCTCAATAGTCCGTCTAGTCAAGGTCGAACCAAGGGAGTCCAACATAGCCGTGAGTTCGGTGTAAGACATACGACCGGAATCGTCTGCATCGTATTGTGTGATGTATTGCCGCCAGAATCTCTGACGCAAGGCGTCGTAGGGCTCGTACTTGGCACGGACGGTGAGCCTTGGCGAATGTCTGGCTTCCCAGGACATATCTTTCTCGGTGTTCAAGTTGAGCTTTTATTGCATTCCGTCAGTATGCTGTCTAAGCACGCCGCTGCACTCGTGAGAACTCACGGTAAATTCCTTCATTTCGTGTTTACCATCAACATTCTTATCGTACAAACCAGTTTCGGGATCAGGTTTAGGGGCATCTGCAATAAGTTCACTCAATGGCAGTGTACATGTGCCGACCATGTCGTTTCCGGACACCTACTCAGACGGTCAGCTTTCTCATGAACACGGGTGGGGCATTCGGTGTATGCTCACTTTGTCCCAATCAAGTACAGCAAATTGCATAGTATAAGAATGCTCATGTCTTCTGACGTGGAAAAGCAATTTCTCGTCCCATGTAGGATTGAGGGAATGTCTGATGACTCTCGTTCGGAACACTTTCTGTCCAAAAGAAATGACAACGAAAGGATCCATATCGAAAGAGAATTTCAAGGCTGTCGGTAGTGAAGGTCCGAATTTTAGCATTCGAATCCTCTACACATAATATCATCTGCTGGAAACAGGACATACCATTCTTCAATTTTGGTAAATCCTCAGCAGCTTTGATTTCAAGAATGACTATGCCTAAAACTTCCTTTCCTTGATTCGCATCAAAGTTGAATGCCCTCTTAGACTTTTTCTTTTCAACGGACTGTAATTGACTTTGCGTTGATGAGCCTGTCCTGGATTTTCCGCGCTTGAAAAGAGGTCTTCGCGTTTTCGTCCCGCCGGGCGTAGTCGCTCCAGGTGTACTGATTGTAGACTCGCCTGAAGTATTCTTCTCCATCGATGGGGCAAAATAGTCACCTTGATTTCCAGCTTTGGGAGTTTTAATCGAAGCTGGAGCCAACAATCCCGAACTATCCCTTTTGGTTCTTTGACTTGGTAAACCAGCTGTTTGCTGACTCACTCCCACGATAGCGCTTTCAACTATGGAAGGCGACTCGTTAAGTCCCATAGGAGTTTCGCTTTCCTCCTCGTCTAAGGCATCTTCAAACTCATCGTCTGAAGATGAGCTTGACATGCCATCGTCGGAGAGCGATTCTTCATCGTCTTCGCCTTCGTCAACATCTTCCAGCTCAGGCGCAGCTTGTCCTTCTACAGGTACTGTCTTGTGTCCACCTCTCATCGATGATACGATACCGGACATAGCGGACGCTACTACTGAGGTAGGCCTAGCTAGGTTGGAGGGTTTCACCGGCTCCTGTCGCATTTTGACGGTACCAATACCTTTGTGCTGCGTGGATCACCAATGAATGAGTTAAGATAGGTCGACTTCTCCGACAGCATAAACTCATACTTACGGCTGGCACACCAAGAACTCCATTGGAATGTCGTCCGATACTAGCTTGCTCAACAAGGGAGCCATAAACTCTTCGGACTCTTTTAAGAGCATCTTCGGGGTCACTCGACTCTTTTGGCGAGATGAAGCCGATCTGAAAGGAGACTGAGCCCGTGACAGTGTGTTTTCGGCGCGTAGATAGAAGTTTTTGGGTCAAAAGCTAAATTCAGGCATATCAGCTATATGCTGACAGTATGTCTATCACTCCTCGATGCACGTACAGGAATGTTTTCGTGCCAAAGGTGAATATCTCCTTCGTTGAACCACTTTTCAACTGGTATAGCCAATTCGCCCATATACTCTTTGCGCATTAAATCCTGAGTAATTGTTTGAGCTGCACGCTTTCTGAAGTCTAACGGTATGAGCTCACTTTGTCCCATAGAACACACTCAATACCTCTCCCACCAATGACACCTGTTAGACTCAGATAAATAGGAAAATCGAAAGTGCTTGTCTCAGCAGGAAAAGTTGGATCTAGACTCTTCTTGATTACTTTGGTTGAAAATCGCGAAGTCGGGGGCATGAGGAGAGTCAGGAAGCTGGAGTATCCAAAAGATGATCAGCACCGTACTCAGATGTTTTCCCTCACTCAAAGATCGACATGGACTTACGGGTCAGAAGTACCTCCTCTATCTTTCGCTACTAATCCTTTTGCACTAACAACTCTAACTCTAAGATATGCAGCAGGTTCTTCACCTTCAAGAGGTTTTCTAGGTCCTCTAGCAGCAGAAGCGATCTGAGCGGGTGTCATACCTATTCCAGAAGTTTGAATTTTCGCATGTCTAGATTTCCTTCTACTGAATCTACTTGATTTCGATCTATCTGGTAAACCTGTATCAAAGTTAACAAGTGTACTAGCTGTATCCGATGGACCAGGTGAAGGAGCTCTAGAAGATCTAAATGTTGACGCAGCCATTTTGAGTGGTTTTGAAGCTAATCTTTTTAATCTTGGTTGGCCTTTTGAAGATGTATCGGAAGAAGGGTTATCATTTGATATAGCAAGAGCTGCTTCTATATTAGGTGACATAATGATTGAAGAAGATATTTATGACTCAATCTCTGAAAGGGAATTGGGAGGTGGAACCTATGAGATTATAATAAGACCAATTCACAAACGATTAGATGTATAGAATGCAGTATCCTTGCGTTAAGGGTGTTGGCTGTGATGGAAGGACAACGAGGGTGAGTTTATGGGAAGATGGGGCAGATGTGGGGTAGATGATCAGTCCTTTTCGAATGACGTGGGAATCCTTGCTTCTTTATATCGTGTATCAAAGGAGGGAGGACCCTGGTGGGAGTAGTAGTAAAGGTGTTCCACTTATTATTTCGTTTTGATGAACAGCGATCAAAGATGAAGCAATACTATATATAATCGATTCTAGTATTTCAATAAATCATTGCACGCGCATACCATGCTATAAAGACGTAACTATAAAGACACAGCACACGAATCCGCCCAATTTGGTTCCTGACTGAATAAGGTGACGTCTTAGCAGTAACTCAAAATAGCTTCTAATGATTCATTAGCGAATCGACTAATCAGGTACATCCCGCTAATTACCATTGTATCGTAATAACAAGTAGTTCGGTAATGGTTACTTGTTGATTAACCGGTTATGAAAAGAGGATAACACCAATTGATTGAACGAAAGATAGACAGATAGGATATTGGGACTATTTTCTAGGCAGCCTTACGATCTGAACATTCTACGGTCAGGTCAAAGAACTTCGAGATTGTAGCTCTTCTGTAGCTCTTCTCAATCAGAGCTTGGCTTATCGATTGGTCTGTACGAATACGACAGGATAAATCTCCCACGAGATGGCTCCCGCACCTCATCCACCTCTGACTCCTTTCGGATCTGCCTTAGCTGGTGCATTAGGTTCAGTCTTTGCTAATGCGTAAGTGCATTCTACTTATTTCATCTTCGATTTGCGCCAGCATACTCATTCGCTGTCAATTTGAATACCTGTAGCGCGGTGTACCCTTTAGACACTGTTAAAACTCGATTACAAGCTGAGGACGACGAGGATGAGGACGACGAGGAGGATGATGAGGAACGAGATAATGAGGTCGATTTGCCTACAACGAACACCGCGAAAAGAAGTTCTACTTCTGATTTGAAGAAAATCTCTCATCTATCTGAATTTCAAAGATATATATACTCTAGAGTCAAGAGATGGGGCATGTTTATGATGTTATTGAAGATATTGAAGAAAGAAGGAATAAGTGGTGCATTTCATGGATTTGGAGCTAGTATGATTGGTACTTTCTCTCAACGTGAGTAATCTCATCAAAGTATCAAATTCATTAAAATAAGGTTCTTTAAAGTTGACATATACTTCTCAAAAATAAAAATCGATAAAAAAGAATTCGCATATTTCTTCTTTCATACTTTATTACGTACTTCATATTTACGTCGATTATCTTTAAAAACTACAACTTCAACTTCAAAAACCATTATAAATTCACCATCAATTTCAACATCAGCTGAATTATTTATAGGTGCATTAGCAGGAGCTTTTGCACAAATTTTTACTATTCCAGTTCAAGTAATTGCAACTCGTCAACAATTATGGCAACCATCAATATCATCATCAAAAGATAAAAAAGCAGTAATAGCACCAAGTTTATTTGAAACTGCTAATGAAATTATAAATGAAAATGGTATAACAGGTTTATGGACAGGTTTAAAACCTGGCTTAGTACTTACTATAAATCCTGCAATAACTTATGGAGTTTTTGAAAGACTAAAATCTTATAGATTATCAAAAAGATTAAATGGTAATCATAACATTGGTAAGGGAGGTAAATTAGGTGTGGGAGAATCTTTCATTTTAGGTATGATTAGTAAAACGTTAGCTACAGTAGTTACTTATCCTTATATCTTTGTAAGTTAATATTGTGTACTTGAAACTTATAAACCGATTTAGTTTTTATTATATTGAAATTCGATTAAGCTAATTGTGAAAAACATTTAATAGGCAAAAGTAAGACTTCAAGCTAAAGTAAATCCTGAAGATGATCAAAACGAAATTGAAGATCAAACTTTATCTATTGAATCAGAAATTCTTGATGAGAAAAACAAAATAGATGAAGAAGATATACATTTAAATAAAAATGAAAATTTAACTCCTTCTTACGCTTCAATAGCTTCAATTTCACCACCTAAATTCGGTTCTTCTATAATTAATTTACCTAAAAATCAATTTGAAAATTTACCTTTAAATAAAAAACAAAATCATAAATTACATCATCATCATAAACATCATAAACATGCTTTATCTTTACTTAAATCAGTTTATATTGAAAATGGTTTTAAAGGTTGGTATAAAGGTTTAACTGCTCAAATAATTAAAGCTGTTTTATGTCAAGGTAAGAGAAATTTTATTGAAAAATATTTCAAAACAAAAACAAAAACAAAAACAAATATTAATAATAACTTGATCTTTTTAATTTTAGGTATTTTATTCGTTTCTAAAGATCAATTTGAATCTTATGTTTGGATTTTAATGATTTTTTTAAATAATCTTAAAAAGAGAATATCATCTTTTTAGCTAGATTTCAATCAGCTTCAAAGGAAATTGAATTTAAAGAATTTGGATGAACGAATATCTTAAACTCGGTTTCAGTTAGACAATTGAGAATATGCGGAAACAAATAAGAATACCATGTGTTTTTACAATCTTGAAAATTGATTAAGTATGTATATCAAATTGGATTGATTGTAATTAATTTGATCTGGTCATTTCATACGATGCATGATTTTACTCGTCTCTCAAATCATATCAATCATGGTGTCATATTACAGTTCACAAAACAAGGGTATATATATACATGTATAAATCATTATGAAGAAGCAATAACTTTTTTTTATAAAAAAAATTAAATGAGAACAAAAAGCTGTATATTGAGGGTATTGATAAATTGATTAAATTAATCTCGACCTTTAGAAGTAGGACTAGATATAACTTCAGCTAATCTTTCTAATTGTCCATCTCCATTAGCATCTTTACCATCTACAACATCTCTAATTAAGTGCATAGTATTTTCAAGTGATCTTCTTCTATTTGAGGGTGATGTTTTGGTAGTACCAAGTGAAGTTTGTCTTGAATGTCCTCTTCTCCATGTCATACCTCCTCCTCCTCCTCCAGGTGAAGATGGTGTACCAGGTGTACTTGGAGATTGAGGTGACATAGGTGAAGGTGTACTACCTATAGCTGAACCGAATTGAGCGAGTGGAGATTCTAATTTCGGAGAAGCTGATTCATCAGGTGTATGAGGTGTTGTGCCTGAAGGTGAAGCTGGATTTTCTTCATCCGGATCAATTATATCGGGTGGTAATCTCTCATTCTCAATATCACTCTTTCGACTGCGCCCCGAAATGTATGTCAGGTAAGCGTCATCAGCTTCGCAGTATTGAAACCAACTTACGCATCTTCGAATCCTTGAATAGCCTCCTTAATACCCTCAGCTCCGGATGCGAGCATACCTGCGGGCAGCGTGTTAGACCCAGAGATAGATTTGAGCTCCGACACTCTTTCAGATTCCTCCCTACGTGCAATCACGGCTGTCAGCTGGGTGTTGTAAGCAGATGCCCCATAATTCAAGCTTACCGTAACAAGGCGAATACTCGAGACATTCTTCCAACAGCCAATATCTTGTTCTTGATGATCTGTCTCCTTTCCGCTGTGACGTCAGCTGAAACTGGTTGTCGTCAGCATCTTCACCACTAAAGGAGGAAGTTGCAACTCACCTTCAGCCGGTGTCTCTGGAGTAATGGCCATGGGAGTTTCCTCCTCTTCTTCCTCCAACTCCTCCTTGGTACAACAATTCAGGATAGCGATAAGCATATCAGTGACTGGTATATGAGTCAGCTATTTCCATAAAGCGATCCTTTACAATGATGAGCTCACTCTTCTCTCCCACGAATGGCAAACTCCAGGTGAATACATCCATGAAGTTCGGTAACCAATATGGATGAGGTGTACAGTTGAATTGACGGATGCTGCAATTGGACTGTCAGCTGTGACCAAGCAAAGTAGAATCATGTCGAGCTCACTTCATCACATTCGACTCATATTTTAAAACAGCGGCTTTGTTCGAGTATACATCTAAGTAATTAGGGGCTGAGAAAATGGTCATGACTGAAGGGAAACCGGTCGTTTTCGTCTTTCGATACATTCGATAACTACACTTATCGTTAGTCTGCTATTCGAGACGAGATATCAGGGTCGACTAACCCAGCGTCCTGAGCTTCATGCGCTCTAATGATTGACAACAAGTTATTTCTCTCTAAGAACTGACACGCAGCGTTATACCTATATGCGAAATATTAGCTGCACAATTAAGCAATTTGTATGGCCAACTCACGTGAAGAAATAACTACAACCCCTGACATGATTATGTATGAATGTATCATTTGTCTTTTCCGATCCGAAGTCCTCCAAAGGGTCCGCCCAGAGTATATCACACATCAATCCGGATGTCGGAGGCTCTCTGAATCGGTTAATCTTTTCACAATTACGAAGATCAGCTTGATCCCCTAATCTGACGACAATAGATTTTTGCTAACTTACAGCTCGCAAATCATCAAGAGTATGTAATTCAGGCGATAGTCCACCGTGAATACACAAGAACTGCTTGTTCATTACAGCTGCCAATGGGAGATTACAGAAACTTTCCATACATGCATTGTAAACTGTTTCCGAGTATTTGTGTTTGCCTTCGAAGACCAAATGTTAGCTGGACCTATTTTGACGATATGCGAGAAGTAGCTTACATTCCAGTTTGAAAGTAAAGTAATCTGTCAAATGTCGACATTCGTGATTACCCCTCAACAAGAAAAGGGTGTCGGGATACCACATTTTCAAAGACCACAAGTAAAGCACACACTATGCACACAAGTCAGGCGTGTCTGCGGTAGAGTTCGGATCATTAACTTACCTCGATTGAAAAGTATCCTCGATCGACATAATCTCCCAAGAACAGATAACGTGTTTCAGCGGGATTTCCTCCTACTTCGAATAACTTCATCAAGTCGTACTGTAGCATAACGAATTAGGAGCTGTATCACGGATAACGACGACGTTTAGATGAACTCACATATTGACCATGAATATCACCGCAGACTAATGTCTCAATAATTCAGCGTTTTGTCAGATGGGAAAGATAGACAAAGCTGACATACCAGTAATTGGTGCGTCAATTTCCAGTAAATTAGGCTCATTTCTCAATATTTCTCCTCCCCTGTCCAAAGTTAATGTCATCAGCTAACTGGCGAAAGTGATGACCACAAATGAAGCTGACGTACTTTTCAAGAATGTATAGAGCTTGTTCTTCAGTCAATCTCCCTTCTCTATAGAAATGGTTCTTCAAGAATGCGATATCAGGTTTGCTCTTATCTGTTTTCGAGAAAAATTGTTCTTCCGTAGGTAGATACATCGCTGGTGCTTGTACCTAAGAACGAATCCGATTAACATTTCAATTTCTCAACAAGTGACGAGATATTCCAGAGAGATACCGTGAAATGAGATGACGAAGGAATTAACTTGGTACTACAAAAGCTGGCAAGGGCGAACAGGGGCGGGGAAAGGAGCAAACAACTCCAATATCATCTATGTATATGATTTCCGCTGTATACGCCTAATACCTCGCTGACCGCCAGACCGAACTCAATGACAAACTAGTCGCACATTTGTTCACATCCCGCCACTCGTCAAAGCACGATCATCGATCAACTCACATCTTTGACCACTCTTTCAGTTGTACTGACAACATCCCCATTCTCTAATTGATGTTGAGTGAAATCTATTTCTGGTATAACAATATTCGAACGATTGGTTATCGCAGCGATAGCATTGGCAGTTTGAGTCGCTGGAGAGGTCATGGCGTGAATGAAGATGTGGAGCTCTTTGTTTTCGGTCAAACGACCAAAATCAATAGTTTAATTTATTTGATAATTCGTTAAGGATGAACTTCAGACCGTAATGAATCTATCTGACCTGCAGTATTTCAATCTGAAGTAATGTCAAGAGTACTAAATAAAGTGTATATATTGAATGAATGGTAACATAGATATGATTAAACCACTGCAATTGCTCCTCAGCTATGACACGCTTTCAATTATAATTAAGATTCAGTGGGGCCCTTTCTACTCTTAGCCAATAAAACGCGCCTCAAATGATCATCATCACATAACACCGTAAATCCCCGAGGGTGTAGCATAAGCGGGTCAACCATATGAGGTTCCAAGCTAATCTTATCAATGTCATTCTGCGTTATAATCTACTATTACCTTCATATCGTTCATACTATTGACTAAACTGATAACATATAGCGTCCACTTCTCGAACAAGATGCCAACAGTAGAAGATTATTTCGATGACGATACAGATTTACCTCTACCTGGTTCCTCCGGTACTGCTTCTGGATCAAAACCTCGTGCATTACAAGGTAGTGGATTACAGGGAGCTTTATTAGAAGAAATTGGTGACGAAGATGATGATATGGATTATGATCAATTAGCAGAACAATCAAGAGGTGTTTTTGGTGAAAATGTAATTGCTCCTCCTCCTTCCTCCACCACAAGTGGAAATGGAAAAGGAAAATTAGTTGAAAGAAATACAGATAATGAATTAAGACCACAAGGTAGTGGAACTTCTGGAGGACCTCAAATGAATCCTAATTCACCAATGGGAGGATTTATGGGTGATATGATGCGCCTTCAAGCTGCTGAAGATGAAAGATTGGAAAGATTAAAGAAACAATTTGGTACAGCTAATGTTGCTAAAGATCCCAGTGTATACAAGAAGTGAGTATTCACGTCTTTAGCCGGTTGAGATGGTGTTTAAAACCAGCAAACTGGAGCTGATTCCGAGATGTCATTAGATGGAATACTGTTTATCCATTATACTTTGATGCTAAAGTATCTGCCAACGAAGGAAGGAGAGTACCTCGACAAACTTCTATTTGGTGGCCTCAAGCTACCCACATCGCACAAGCTTGTAGAGTACTTGGTTTACCTAGTGTGCTCGAGGTAAATAGTCGCCATGAGCTGCGTATGACGTTGTTATTGTCAGCTAATAACATGATTATTCAATCAGCCCGATAGATGTCACCCAGCAGATTGGGAGAATCCTGGTCGAGTCAAAGTACAAATTGAACGAGATGGAAAATTCATAAATCCTATTGTCAAGAATAGTAAGTCTAACATCTCGATAGCAGCACCATGAAAGACTAATGATTGCGCTCTAAAAGGAACACAATTATATAAACATATTTCGGATCAGATCCGCCAACGAAATCCAGATTTGACATATACCAAACCCACTTCTTCCAAGAAATCATCGAATAAACCGTCAACAACAACCAAGTCGAAGAAAGATGAAAAATCGAAGGGAAAAGGAAAGAAACAAGTTGAGGTAAAGAAGAAGACTATTGTCAAACCTACATCGACCAAACCACCTATTGCACCTCAACCTATACCTGGGCTGGACGACAGATTACCACTTCATTCTCCAGTTGTACCTGCTGGTGTCGCCATAGCAGCTATAAAGAGGGAAAAGGAACAAGAAAAGGAAGCTAAGAAATCTGGATTAAGTCTTGGTAGTCCCGCTGAGGAAGAAGGGGGAAAGAAGGATAAATTGCCTAAGATGAAGAAAATAGTGGTTAGGGGTAAGAGGTAGTTGAACTATTATTTAGGTCAAATGAGATTGTCGTGAATGAGATTTCATCTCTGTGTCTTGTCAATGCTCCATGCATGTATATACATATTTATGCATATATACACAAATATTACAGATCTTATAGCTATGGCTATTACTGAATCAAAGTGAAAATCGATGCAAGCGTGGGAAACTTGCTCGAGCAATACTCTCTTTAATGACGCTTCTATTATCCGAAAGTTGTTCAAGCGTACTAAGATAATGTTACATAGTATATTTGTTAGTTTACATTCCCCATCTCTGCAAAACAATATATATACATAGAAGGAAGTATAAGGAATCAAGATCATCGTATGAAAGAAGATTAAATTGCGATAATCATGACAACTTTACCTACTCCAGCATTTTTGCCAAAGTTAAATCCTAATCCTAATGCCAGTCCAAATCCAAAATATTTAATTAATAAAACTCCAAATATACATAATATAAAAATTAATAATTGGGAAATTGAAACTATAAAAAAACCAATTTTAAATGGTAAAGAAATTGAATCGTGAGTTCATTTTTTCTTTGTTTTTATCATTGAAAATATCAACAAAATCAATATATTACATACATCTGATATGTTTTTTTTTTGGCTTATTTGAAAATAGAGTAGAACGTTTATTAAATTTACCATTACCTGAAATGACATTTGGTAATAATTCAATTAAATTAACTTATACTCCTTCTTCCTCTTCTTCGCATTTATCATCAACGACAACTGACAAAGTAGAAATCAAATTTGACAGTTTAGAAGCTTTGGCTGATGTTGCAACTGGAGAAGGATGGGAAGAACGAATAGGAGGTGGTGTTAAAGTTAGTATGGCTGATAAATGGTCTACAAAGTATATATCTAATTCGAATTCACTCTTCTTTAATGTTTATGAGTTAATCAGATAATGATTTATTTAAAGGACATCACCTAATACGTTTTCTGGTGATTCACCTATACCTTCTAAACCTGTTAAACCTCATGATTGGACTTTTTCAACTTGTTATTCAGGTTCAGTTGCTGGTCCTTCGGTATGTACACCGCTCCTTCCCAATCCCACCTTGAGTTCATATTGAATAATATTTCGTAATAACGTCAACATAATCTTCGAGGCTAACATAGTTGTATATTCGTATAGTCATTCAAATCATCTCCTACACATTCTATACCTATTGCATTACTAGCTCGACAAGATCCTATATTAGATAGAATATTATTTTACGATGATGTTCCATTATATGAAGATGAATTACACGATAATGGAGAATCAATATTGAATGTTCGAATAGTAAATTACATTTTATCGGAATAATACTTTCGTCAGTCATTCGCAATTCAAAAGCTGATTTTATTGTCCGATGGGTCTAGCGAGTCATGCCTCATTCTTTCTTCATTCTTTCTCGTTTATTCTTAAGAGTAGATGATGTTTTATTTCGTATACGTGACGTTAGGATATATCATGAATTTGGAAGTTCAGAAATAATTAAAGAAATATCAGGTATGGAAGTTAGTTATGATCAAGTAAAGAAGGTAAATTTGCGTCTCATATTACATCACTTATCCTGTATTAACAATTTTGATTGTTCATAGCATCTTGATAGACAATCAGATTTATCACAATTGACAGATCCTAATTGGGTAAATCAAAAGATGACTTCAATTTCATTAACATCGACATCTCTAGAATCAAATTCTAAACCATGGCCTGGATTAGGTAAACAAATAGAAGTTTTGAAATTACCTAAAAATGACTTTGAAACTATTAAAGATGAATTGAGCAAAGTCACTTTGTAATAAAGAATTTCAAATGTTATTAGCATAATGACATTATAATTTAAAATGCATAAAATTGTATATATATATATATCTCTAAATTGATTTAACTTCTCCATACATATTATCTAAATTCATCTTTAATGATTTAATTTCATTAAAAGAAGTTTTACAACAACCACCAACTATTATACTTTTCCAAATATATTCACCATTATCTTGTTTAGAATTTTCAATTTTTTTTATAATTTTTAAAATTCCTTTTGACCATTCATTAGAATTAGAATTAAATTCATTTTTAGGTATTGACCAACTTCTAGTAATTACATCATAAATTTGTCCACCATCAGGATATAATATAAATGAAATTGAATTTTGTTTAATTTCATTTTTTTCTTTTAAAATATTTGTAAATTGTTTAGATAATTCAAATAAATAAGAAGGATTTGTACAATTTATACCAATTCCATTTGGTATTGGATATTCATCATTTTCAGTTTCAATTTCATTGTTATAATTATAATCAATTAAATTATTTATTAATTCTTTTATTGTTATATGATTTCCATTTAAATCAATTTGAGGAAAATTTGAATTAGGAAAAGGTGAAGTTATCCAAAATTTCTTTAAAAACCAATTTTGTTCTTCTTTTTCTTCTTTATATTTATTTTTTAAAATTTTATTTAATTTACCAATTGCTAATCTAATTGATTTAATTTCATAAATTAAAGGAATAGTTTCAAATCCAATCCATTTAATTTTTTTCCAAATTTCTTTATTTAATGCAATTTTTAATAATTTTTCAAAATGAAATTTTGATAATAATTCAATAGATTGTTTTTCTAATAATTTATCTTCTTTATTAAAAGAATTTTGTTGGTTTGAAATTGGTCCAAAAGGAAAAGGATAAATTCCTGAATATTCTGCTCCAGGTTTTAAAGTTGATCCAAAAGGTCCACAAGAAAAAACAACACCTTGATTTATTGAATTTATATTATTTTTTTTAAATGCACAATCAACTAAATCGATAGATTTATAAAATAATTCATCCGAAGTAGTTGGATCATCAGAAGATGATTCGTTTGAATTTAAATAATTTGTTAAATTTTCAGAAGTTAATTGATATCTATATTCAAGAATGCTTTTAATCAACTTTCGTTTTTCATCCATATGTATATTTTTGAAAAAAAACCTTTTAAATCAAATCAAATTCATACTCACGTACAAGTTTCAACTAAATCTGCACCTGCTTGAACATATTTTTCATGTATATTAGCCATAATTTTTGGATTAGTATATAATAATTCAGATCCCCATAATTCTGAATTTACAGAATGACCTAATGCTTCAAGTGTCGTTCCCTACAATCAGCAAATTCAAAATTAGAAACATTCTCTAACTTCGGAGGATTGAAGAATTATTCATATATGTAATGATGAAACGTATAGAGAATATGAAGTAAAGATTGAATTCAAAGAATCAAACTTACCATCCCTCCGTCTAGAATTTGTATCCTTTCTCTACCCATTGTGGGCACGCTGAATTCACTTCTGTTCGCTTAAAGTTGATCTATCAGCTATTGTATGTAGTTATATTATTTTATCGGATTGCCATTCCAATACAAACAATTATGAGAAACAACCTCATTGAGAATATGATAAAGTGGTTAACCTCCACTTAACGAGTATGCCATGTATATGATGTTTGTTTTCGATTTCTCATTTCAAGTAATTGACATCTCATCCTATTGTTCTCTTCATCAAGCAAATCGGAAGCATATACAAGAAAAGAACATTCGAAGCTTTCGTTATATTTCGGCACGACAATTTAAATCAATTCATAATCTTCAATATAATATAAACCCCCTTAGAGAATTAAAACTTTTTGTATCAAAAATCGAATAATGGCATCATCACCTTCAGGTGAAACTTCTTTATCAATCACAGATGGATTAGAAATTGAATCATTAGATTCTCAAAGTTTATTTATAGCTTTAACAAATGTTGAAAAGGTAAATACTTCTTTAGTATATTTCTCTTTAAAAGTTAATTCATTAAATTGAAATAATTGATAAAAACAAAAAATAGGCTATACCTGAATTATTACTTTGTATAAAACCAATTTTATCTCATTTAATCTCTTCATCATCATCATTAGATAATCAATTAAATCAATCAAATGAAGATGAAATAAGTGGAATTCAAGCTAGAGAAGGTGTTGAAAAATATATGAATTTATTAGATGTGAGTTTACATATATTTATATAAAAAGGATAATTCTTATTGATTGTTTTATTGTATTTTTTTTTTGTATTTTAGAAAATTCAATTTATATTAAGACAAACAGTTTATTATTTAAAAGTTAAAAAAATTCAAAAATCAATTTTAAATCCTACTTTAATTAATAATTTACCTAATCCCTTTTCAAATTCAATATCTTCTTCTTCTTTAAATAATGATTCAAATCAACAAGTTGAATTAGGTTTATATTCTAATAGAATTGAAGAAAAAATTTTAAATGATATGATTAATTCTATTAAAAATTTAAAAGATGAACAACAAAAAGGAAAATGAAATGTTTAATTAATAATTAAATAACATGATTATTGAATAAGAAGAATTCATAAAAGATTTGTTTGTTTGAAAAATTGTATTTAAACTATGTTGTATAACCAATTTATAAAAATGGTATAAATCATTAAGAACAAAATAAAACGTATTCATTTTAACTTATCACTTCTTGCAATGGATTTGATTTAAATCACAATCCGAAAGTGTCATTGCATCACTCAAGAATATAACATAAAAACAATACATCACATCTCGGCTTTTATAAATTTAATATATATTTATATAAACTCGCTCGAGGAATAGTAAAGGTGACAAAGTTATATACAGCGAAAAACGAAATCACATCTTCGATTGTATAGATAATTGACAAAAGACATGAGAAGATAAAGGTTTCCTTGGAAATTGATAAGCGACAATTGAGAAAGTTTGAAATTATAGGCAATCATAGTGACTTGAATGGTTGACTATAGATTTGACCTAATCACATCAAACTATTTAAGATCTTTCTCCTCGAAGTCTTCGAGCGAGTTGAAGATCCTTAGGTTGGATTGTAACTCGCTTAGCGTGGATAGCGGCCAAGTTAGCTAGAAAGTAAGAGAAAAAAAGTCAGTGACGCTGGACAGGAGCTATATGTTACATGCTGGTGAACTCACTGTCCTCGAAGAGAGAGACGAGGTAAGCTTCAGAAGCTTCTTGAAGAGCACCGATGGCAGACGATTGGAATCGGACTGTATTACGACAAGAATCGTTAGCGGACTTCACTCCGATGCAACTGATGAGCTAGCTGGCTTACGATCAGTCTTGAAATCTTGAGCAATCTCCCTAACAAGTCTTTGGAAGGGAAGTTTTCTGATCAAGAGTTCGGTAGATCTGAAAGACAGGATGTCAGCAATTACATTGGAGTGACAATTAATGGAAAAGGAATATATAAGAGGGCGATGGTGGAAGAAGGTGAGTGGAGGAGAGCTCACTTTTGGTATCTTCTGATTTCTCTCAAAGCGACTGTACCAGGTCTGTATCTGTGGGGCTTCTTGACACCTCCAGAAACTTGAGATGGGGCTTGCTTTCTAGCGGCCTTGGTGGCGACTAAACGAGAGCAAATAATAGCTTAGTCAGCGCATGTAATGATATTAAGGTAAAAGGGAGATTACTCACGTTGTTTTCTTGGGGCTTTACCACCGGTGGACTTTCTAGCTGTTTGCTATTGGTGGGGATAATGTCAGCTCAAATATGCAAGGGGATGCAGTATGGACAGGAAGGTAAAGAAAACAGGCAGCGTCAAGGACACAGAAGATGATGTGACAATGCATGCGAGATTAAGTGACGGTGATGACGAAGGAAGATGACAATGATGACAAGGAAGGAAGATGAGTGTTGTTGACAGATCATCGGGTGGCGACGACTGCTCAAGACGCGCATCCTCCTACCATCCCTCGCTTCACCAATGCATTGGTATTGCCATGCATGAAGAATGGAAGGATGATGATCGGAGGGGAGATAACGGTGAGCGGGTATATTCCGCCAACAACCAAGTGACGATTGAATGTATGGTGGAGTAGGTTTTGCTATGCATGGATTGTTTTTGCCTCTTTCTGCCTTCTTTCCTCTCAAAAGACAAATGATAAGATTTACTCACTTTAGTTCGAGCTATATGCATGAATACACAGTATCATCAGCACCTGCACTTCTTTACCTATGCATGCATGATATAATAAAGGTGAATTGACTTACCCATTGTTGATGTATGCTAAAATTGAAATACGGTTGATTAGTTTGATGAAGATGTATGTATGTATGTAGAGAAGAAGAGAAATGAAAAATGAGGGGATGTTTTTTATGTATCTCTTTGATTGAAAAGGGGGTATGATTATATGTGAAAAATGCTTGATCTTATTTTCTGTGAATTGCGTCTAGGGGGGGGTGAGTCAACAAAGGTTTACTTTACTATCTGGGTACTGGTTGACGCAACCCCTCCCCTTCTATCTAACTATACCCCCGTAAGTCCCCGCACTACGGTGTGTTTGAGATCGGTGTTACGGAATTATATTATGATTGGAATAGCCATATGCAGCAAGATGAGCTTGATCTTTATTTTCTTGCCTATAATCAAGTTGTGACTTGTCGTGATTGTGTTTTGGGATTTTGCCGCGCCAAGCTGGATTTCGGCAAGTAGCGAATTGCGAGTTTGAGAAAGATTGTATACCCGGTTGGAAAATAGAGTGAGAAGGATTGGATGAATATACTTCAAACTCTGATTACATCTCAGATAGTGCATCTTACGACCATAAAAAAAATACACAGGAGAAGCTGAACATCTCAGCAACATTCTTGGTCAATTTCCATGTACGATCCAGACTTCCTGCATGAGCTTCAAACAAAACGCCGAATACTATCCTTCGAGGAAGACTTCCGAGGACATGCCACAGACACCACGTGGTTGATGATCGACAATTCCAAATATAATAAGAGGAACTGCCACGTTCAACGGTCAAGTCCATCTGCCAAAAGTGATAATGATGGTGACGTAGGATATTAACCCTATTCCATAAACACAGCCCACCTTCAACGGACCATATTCGAACATTAATCTCTTGTTCATTTTGAGAACTCGACGATATCCTTGATTCATCATCGCATATACACTACCTCACTCAATCGTTGCGATCGTTCATTCATCATGCAAGCAATCAAACTAGGAAAGAAGTATCCAGATTTGAAACAAGATGAGATATTCGATCTTATCAACAAATTCAAGTGAGTTCCGGCTTCAGCTGTATAAGTTACGGTGCAATTGGGCGAAAAGCTGATGCGATTATGGTTTCCACCGCAGGCAAATAGATGTGGATGATAAGGGTAGTGTAGATAAAGCTACGGTTATCTCAGCATTGCAGTCTAATGGAGAAGCGGATTACGATTCTGTAGGTATACATTCCTATCATCCTCCCCGATGCTATGAAACTTGTGCGGCCTCATTGACTAACTGCCCGAATCCATCAGGCGAGAGAAACACTCAAACATGTCAGTATCGATTCGTCTGGCAGGGTAGAACTGGAAGATTGGGTACAATTGCACTCACTTTTGAGAGCCCCAAAAAACGCTCCTGCGTGAGTCTATTCTGTCTTATCTCTGTGTATGGGATTTGGTATATTGACCTTTTTGTGATCAGCCTCGAGACTAGCAAAGGAAGGATATCAGTAAAGGGTACAGCAGGAACAAATGCTCAACATACGATCAATGAAGATGAAAGGCGGTCTTTCACTGATCACATCAACGGGGTGAGTTAGCTTTAGGCTGCTGGTCGACGGAAGAAGCTAATGATATCTGATGTTCAGGTACTCGCTGGAGATAAAGATATTGGACACCTATTACCTATACCAACAGAGACAATGCAATTGTTCGATGAAGTAAAGGGTAAGCTAGTATTGGTCCTTGAATGCCACTGGCCAATTAGCTGACGAATCGTATGTAGATGGTTTGATACTTTGTAAACTTATCAACGACTCCGTGCCCGAGACCATTGATGAACGAGTGCTCAACAAACCATCAGGTGGAAAAGGTAAACCAAAGCCATTAAATGCGTTCCAAATAACTGAAAACAACAATATCGTTATCACTTCGGCGAAAGGTATCGGATGTTCAGTCGTTAATATAGGGGCTGCAGATATATCGGAAGGTAGAGAACATTTAATTTTAGGATTGATTTGGCAAGTGATCAGAAGAGGTCTTTTGAGTAAGATCGACATCAGGATTCACCCAGAGTTGTATAGATTGTTGGATGATGGGGAAACACTGGAAGAATTTTTGAGATTACCACCTGATCAAATTCTGTTGAGATGGTTCAACTATCATTTAAAGGCTGCTGGATGGCACCGAAAGTGAGTCAGCTTCCGCCAGAACCTCTCTTAGATCTAATGTCAAGCTGACGTTGTTTGTTCCGGCTTGATCGCAGGGTGGAGAATTTCTCAAGAGATGTATCTGACGGAGAAAATTACACAGTCCTGCTCAACCAATTGAAACCAGATGAATGTTCCAGATCGCCACTACAAACCCGAGACTTGCACCAACGAGCCGAAGAAGTGCTCCAAAACGCAGACAAGATTGACTGTAGACGATTCTTGACAGCCAATTCGCTGGTTGCCGGTAACCCTAAATTGAACTTGGCCTTCGTCGCTAATCTGTTCAATACCTGGCCTGGACTTGCTCCTCTAGAAGAGACTGAAGCTCCCCCACCTATAGAGGACTTTGATGCGGAGGGTGAAAGGGAAGCTAGAGTGTTCACCCTTTGGTTGAACTCGTTGGATGTTGATCCTGGGGTGTATAACTTGTTCGAGGATCTCAAGGTGAGTGAAGGCTTCGTTGTTGAGATCTTACACTTGCAAGTGCCGATATTCACGTTGTCTTCATAGGATGGTTATGTACTCTTACAAGGTTTCGATAAGGTTATTCCCGGGTCAGTTATCTGGAGAAGAGTATCAAAGCCAAAAGAAGGTCAAGAGTTATCCAGATTCAAAGCTGTTGAAAATACGAACTATGGTGTGGATCTGGCAAAATCAAATGGAATGCACATAGTTGGTATCCAAGGATCAGATATTGTGGACGGTACAAAGACTTTAGTGCTGGGATTGGTATGGCAATTGATGAGGTTATCAATCAATCAAACTTTAGCTTCCATCTCTAAGAATGGAAAGGGAGTAACCGATCAAGATATTGTCAAATGGTCAAATGAAAAGGTCAAATCGTCAGGAAAGAGCTCGACAATGAGATCTTTCAAAGATCCTTCACTTTCCAATGCTATCTTCTTCCTTGATCTGCTAAATGCCGTCAGACCTGGTATAGTGGATTATAGTTTGGTCACTGATGGTAGGGATGAAGAGGAAAAGAGGATGAACGGTGGGTTCAGCTTTCCAAACTGGCTTTAACTTAAGAGACGGTTGAAGCTGATGCTACCTTGGACTGCAGCCAAACTTGCTATCTCTATTGCCAGAAAATTGGGTGCTTTGATCTTCCTTGTTCCAGAAGGTGAGTGACCTACCCATGGAAAGGCTTCTCAGCGTCTCGGAAGGACGTTCTGCCCATGCTGTGTCATCAAGAGCTGATCAGACTTTCTTTCGACTCAGATATTGTGGATGTACGACCTAGACTTGTGAGTGTACAATGGCTTGGGCACGACAAGCTATTGCTGACATCACTGCATTTGATACAGATCCTTACGTTCGTAGGAGCTTTATGGTCCGCTTCGTTGAACCAATAGTATTATAAATACAAAGCAGATCAAAACTAGACAGTATCAAGCAGAATTTGGGATCTAGAATCTCGCTCAAAAAAGCATGATGGAAAGAAGCAAATAGGTGAAAACAGATGTAGATTGAATTTTTTAAGTTGTTATTCGGATCCCAATGAGAATTATGTATATCTCTTCCCTTGAGATGTACTTTTGGATATGCGTATATCTGAATTCAACGTGGAAATTCAGAAGTTGATCCCTTGGCATATTTGATCATGTTCTCGTTAAGTCGCTAGACACGAAAGTGAGAATCCCGCTTGCGGAACAGAGTACTGACCGCGTGACCGTTTGAAATACGATTATTCCTTTCTTCCTCGGCAAAGGATACAGTTGATGTTATATTTCAAGATCCATTGACGGATGACGCTATTAGAATGAAAAGCATGCTTTGTTGGATCTGATGATCTGACTCTAAACGAATTGCAAGCGAGTTGACCGTCCTTTATCCAGATTCAGAGTAGAGTTTGAATAGGAAAAGAGTTGTTTGAGCTCGCTTCAGATAGTGATACCTGGTACTGAGATTTTGTGTTGAGATGGATGATATGAGATGAGATTGAGATGTACTATACTAGGTGATATGATATTATAGCAATGATTCGTAGGGATTGACTGAGATCAAGTCCCAACTCTTCAGACTACCCGCTGAGACTCGCCGATAGTCCGATAATCTCGTAGATTCAGTATTCGCGTTTCTGCGTCATCATCAACGAGTCTTCTCTCAAAAGAGATACAGCTGAAGAGCATTTGGTATCAGAGTATCTCAACACTCTGTACAACGTTAAGAGGTGAGTTGAATGCATGTAAGCCCATTTGTATAAAGGATAAGGTGAGAGGTGGTGGGGATGACCGAAGTGATGACGGTCTAAGTCAGGTTGAGCGTGACAGTTGACCTGTAACTCTATTTTCCCTCGATAGATTACTTTGTTCAATTCTTGTTTCATCCTCTCCATCACATCAAAATACTAGTTGCATTTCAACTTACCTTTGTGTTCACTATCATAGCGGAAGACATTTCGACCTGGCTAGATTTGTTACATGCATATCACATACCTTGAATCCATGGCTCCATAACATCAGATCACCTCGACTTCCTCGCGACAATAATTTAGGTCTCGTCATTACTTCCTCTCTCCATGTCTGCATCGGTAAAATAGAAGGGGGACAAGGCTGGCTAAGATGGCGAATCATCCACAGCTTCATATCACTACTCAGGCCGGACCTTCCACCCCCACGCCTGCACCGCCAACACGTCGACCTTTAGGAGCTAGAAAGAGAGGTGTAGTACCCGGATTATACGTCGCTAATCCTGATAACTCGGATGAAGATGAAACGTCACCACCTAAATCTAGTAATCCCTCACAACGGTCTCCTTCAATTTCGACTACCTATTCAAGCATTTCCAACTCAGGTATATCACCAATTAGTATAACCTCGAATTCAAGTAGGAACCTTACAGCAGGTCCAAGTGCTTCAACATCTTCAACTTCAGTATCAATACCTACTCAATCTCAACAACCTAGCTCACCTAGCCTTTCAATCAAAACTCAAAGCCATCCTTATGGTCATAGCCAAAGTCATTTACCTCTGCCCACTATACCAGCACCTCAATCTTCCCCTCTACCCACAATCCCGAGCTTTCCTCACCAGAATCCAAGCCCGAAGTCACAACCACCTAGACCTAATCCTTCACCAAAGAGTTCTAGCTCAAGCGCAGTCCCTCTACCTAGACCCACTCCTTCTCCTGCACCTGGCTCTTTGTCGAGAGCTGAGAACTCACCAGTTCCTCCTCAACCACCACCTCAACCTGAACGACACCTGCGTAGGGCATTTACCACACCCGTAACGGCGCAAGCAGAGCAATCCACGAGGCCAGGTCATGAACCAAGAACAGCATCAGGGTCGAAGATACCTCAACATGGTCAACACCACTCTCCCTCACGTGCGCTGCCTCCTCTGCCATCCCCACCTATATCTACGCATTCTCCGCAAAACCGTTCTCCTTCTTCTGTATCCTTTCATCGCGCCCTTCCGTCCAATGTGCATCAGCATTTCCCTCAAAATCGAGTCTCTAGTCCTGAGGATACTTTGAGTCCTGCGACACCGAGTGAGGCAGGTGGAAGTATCATGAGTGTAGGCATGACGAATCGGGATAGATCAGGTTCAACCCATAACCATCAGGTTAGATTACAGGTTACAACGGATAATGAGGCTTTCCATCTAGTGGACATAACGGGAATTCATACTGCTGAAGGTATAAGGGAGAAAGTCTTCTCGAAGGTGAGTAGAGTGGCAATACTCTGTCCGCGCCAAACGAAGTAACGCTGATTTGGGTGGAAGCTACGTATACGGGATGAAGAACACCCGACACTCTCTATGTATCGCACAGAAATTGGAGAACCAGCAGACGACATTCCTATACTCCCGGCGGCCCTCCTTCACCTATGCACATCTCAAGGGGACTCAAGAGCAACACTGAAGTTTCTTGTCAAGCAGACAAACGTTCCAACATCATCCGCAGCATCTGTCATTCCGCCAGTAGCCGCTCAACCAGACTACACATCATATCGCTCGGCAGCAGACAATCGACGAGCTGGCATGTCTCCTATTACGACTGATCTTTCGCATCCTTTGCTCAATCGACCTTCATCTCGACATTCGAAAGAAGGTAGTCTCAGTAGCGCTAGTGGAGAGTTGGTTGATAGAAGCGCGCTCAGTACGAGCGATTGGAGTGATATCGGCCCTGAAGCAGAGGAATGGGGCGGGAAGAAGACTAGGAGGACTACAGGTACTGGCAGTTCAAGATCACCTATAACGGAACATACAACTTCTTCACCTGCTATTCCCACTCCTTCCTCAAGATTCGGTGGACCACGTCTTCCGCCACGCGATGCTTCCTCCCTCTCGTCACCTTCGAGTCGACATCTCGACCTCAACCATCCTGTATCTCCTTCACTGGTCGAGCCATTCCCGAAACCCGAAATAAGACATCATGCGCCAACGCCAATGTCAGGATCTCGCGCATCAAGCTCGCAAGGTCATCCAGACCCATTCTTGGAATTTGGTCAAGCTGGACCGGGACCGAGCAGTAGTAGTAGTAATAGTCGCTGGGAAAACGCAGGTCTCGGTCTCAGAATCGATGATGACGTTGATCCCGAAACTCGCGCATTGTTGAAAATGTATGAAGCTGAAGAGATTGAGGCTCGGAGGATTGAAGCTCAAAGAGAAGCGCAGATGGCGCAGACTGCAGATGACGAGGAAATGGCTAGAAAACAACAGGCGGAAGAAAAGGACATCTGGGAGATGATAGTCAGGATGGAAGAAGAAGATAGACAAAAGCAGGAAAACCAAATCGCTGAGGATGAGGCTAGAGCTGTGAGTAGCTCTCGACTGGGGAGGGGACTCACTGCTCCTTCTGTATCGCCTGCTCGTGCTGATTTACTTAATCCTGTAGCGTCAAGTGGATGCCGAACAGAGAGCGGAAGAGGAACAGCGCCTTCAGAATGCTGCTATACGAGTGGCAACGCATGCTGAGGCTCAGGAAGAGAGGGATAGTCGTTTTCACACCTTTGATCAAGATCGTAGGGCCCGTCAGGAATATTTCAGACAACAAGCTCAAATGGGTAGACCGTTGGACGAAAGTGCAACTTATCACGTTCCCATACCTGAAGAACGACCTGGTTCGAAATTGGACAATCGACCGGTCTTCCGTCAAACCTCTCAACCTGTCCCAAATCGACAGGGTAGCAATACGATGTACCAATCGCCGCCTACTCAATATTCGCCAGAGATCCCTTATCCTCAAAGCGGTCCTCCCCGTAGACCAAGCGGTTTTGCTGCAAACCCATATCAAGAAGCTTCTCATGCTCAAGAAAGATTACACGATCCGAGATTGCAACAGGTCACTGGGCGATCTACACCAGCTACTCATCAAGGTCAACCTGGTTCTCTGGCTGCTAGGGTGGAACGACAGCGCCTACCCTTACCGTATGGCAGAGATTCTAGCAATGATCATCTTATGACTCCGCCGACCGTACAGAATGTCCGGTCGATGGACAATCTACGCCCACTCAGTCAACAAGGTGGCGCTTTCCGTCCTCCATACGCTAATTTGCCACCCCGGATAGCAATGACACCTCAACCTGGGTATCCTGAACGTCGGAATGTCCAGCCTGCTGCCGCCGGGTATAGAAGTCCTTCCATCGATCGAATACAAGATGGCAGATACCCTGAGCCAGCTCGTGCAGGTAACTCGAGGATACAATCATTGGATATCGCTGTCAATGAGACAGGTACTATACCCTTCCCATTACCTCATCCTAACAGCGCTAATTCCAGCAACTGGCAAAATCGACCTGGCTATAATACCGTGCCCCGAAGTGCAAGAGGACCCAGCTGGGATGATTCAGAACCAACTCTTGGTGCGACTAGGCCTAACACCGTACATTACGATAGATCACCACCTCCTCCAACCTCTCCCCAGACGGCTACTGGCAACCCCAGACCGTCGACATACTACGACGAATTCAGCCCACCCAATGTGGGTCGAGACACTGGAACCTATCACGGATTTAGTAATGTACCCTCACCTAATATTTGGGCTAGGCCAAGAAGCGGTTCTGCTTCCTTGTCCCATCGACCGATCTCTCCTGTTTCGGATGCGCCACGTCGAGTCAGTGTAGGAACAGCCTACAGCGACGATCGCGAATCTCAACTGCCATATAATCAACCTAGTCATTCCCCCGAACAATCTACTTGGTTATCAGGAAATCGGTATAGACGAAATGATGCCGACACTTTATCTGTGGCCGGAACAGTCAGCTCAGACATTACAGTGCGGGCTCCAAAGAGCGAAGATACAGACTCAAACGATACTGCGCGAGCTGGAGTATGGGAGAGCCATATAAGAGATATGGTTCAGGCTGCCTCGCAACGTTCTGGCGATACTGATGCTACTGTTCGACCACCTTCAGAGGAAGACGAAGCGACCCTATGGTTCACGGCCCCTAACCCCATCAACACGTCACCAAGGACGCTCAGCCGATTAAGTGCTGTCAGGCCTTCACCGTCAAAGCCAAATCTCATGGTCAATACTGCTGCCCTTTCCGGTCCAGATGCCCTGGGTCTGGGTCTACATTCAGCAACTACACCTTCGGACAGCGCTACAGAATCCGAGGGCACAGGGGAAGGCTCAGCCTCTGAATCGCTGACAGGCGTTAGAAGAGGAAAATCTTTCGCGAGACCCAACGATCCTAATCAATGGAATTTTAGACCTGAACCTGAGCAATTATACGAGAATCTTGATAGAGTCTTCCCGAAGATTGATCTGGATCAACCTATAGTCCAAGCATCTGGATCAACCCCTACTACGCCAGCTGCCGAGTCTCCTTCTAAACTGGACGCCGTTCAACCAATATCCCTTCCTTCGACATCTTCAAAGTTGTCCAACTCTATCACACCTACTCCAGCTGCTGCCGAGCCTAACAGACCTTCAGGTATCGGAAATATAGTGCGAAGTAAATTTAACAAGCTCGAAAATCGACGTTCTATCCGAGTCGTCGCAGATCATAAACGACGTACCCTTCAAAGGCAATCTCGCGATCTAGCAAGTTTATTCAGTGGGAAGAAATCACTTCCTGATATAATTGGTGGTGACAACGAAGACGGAGAGAAAGTCTTAGCTGCTGCAGCAGCAGCCGCTGCGAATAAAGTAGAAAGGAGGTCCTCAAAGATGTGGGATCATAAACTCGTAGAAGTTACTCCTTCGAAAATTGCGGCTGGTCAAATGGCTACTCCCATTCCCGAATCTCCAGCTGAAGCTGAAAATGACTCCAATAAACCTTCGACTGTTAATTGGGTAAAAGGTGAATTGATAGGGAAAGGATCGTACGGTAGAGTTTATATAGCTTTGAATGTCACAACGGGAGATATGATGGCTGTTAAGCAAGTTGAATTGCCAGTCAGTGAAACCGACCGTACTGATTCAAGACAGTTAAGCATGGTCAAAGCCTTGAGAGATGAGATTGGATTACTTAGAGACCTAGAACATCGGAATATTGTGGCTTATTTAGGTTATGAGACCAGTGAAGAATTTTTATCGATGTGAGTTGGGCGTTCTCTGTTTTCGTATTTCGTTGATCTATCATCGGAATAAGGGATAATAGTTGGCTGACATTCAAGAATAATACGTAGTTTCCTGGAGTATGTACCTGGTGGAACTATCGCTTCAATTTATCGAACTCCCAATCAAGCTAGATTTGAACCTCAACTGGTCAGGTTCTTCACGGAGCAGATACTCGAAGGTCTAGCATATCTTCATTCCAAGAATATTTGGCATCGGGTAAGTCCAACTTTCGTTCCGAGCTATATCTGATAAAGTATTAATGAAGTCTTCGATATTCCTAGGATCTCAAAGGTGATAACATCCTGGTTGACGCTCAAGGTATATGCAAGATTAGTGATTTTGGTATTTCCAAGCAGACTTGTAAGTCCCCGTCGTCTGTAGCATTCACTACCGTTCTCCGGCATCATCTACCTTAACCGTAGTACTGACGATCGACAATCCTTTCTTGCAGCCGACGCATACGACTCATACGGGGCAGCGACCAACATGAAAGGTTCCGTATTTTGGATGGCACCAGAAGTTATCCATTCCTATGCCGGAAGAACTTATTCTGGTAAAGTCGATATATGGAGTTTGGGATGTGTCGTATTGGAGATGTGGACTGGTAAAAGACCTTGGGGTGATATGGAACAAGTCGCGGCTATGTATGAGGTGAGTAGTAGTCTCTGACTATGGAATTGATCATTATGCTAATATGTCATCTTAGTTATTCAACAAAAGAGCTAGACCACCATTACCATCTGATATTCACTTATCAGAGATTCAATTAGATTTTATGAATACAAAATGTTTAGCAACTCATCCTGAAGATAGACCAATGGCAAAAGATTTATTACAACATCCTTTTATACTTGATAAAGATCGTAATTGGACTTTTAAAGATAGTAAAATTGGGAAAGCAGTTGCGAAAAGAGGAGCAAAGAGAGTACAAGCGTGATCTTCTATATTTCATCAAAATGGGTTAGTTCAGAAATTTTATTAAAATAGGAATAGAAGGATACAAAAAATCAAGGGACAATTAAACTTCATTTGTCATTGTCAATTAATTGTAATAACGTTCATAATCGTTTTGTTGTTTTTTAATCATCATCATCATTTTTTCTTCCTTTTTGATTTCAACTTTCTTTTTGGTCTTCTTCTTTGATAGCTAGATTCAAGAAGAAAACAGAATGTGTAATATTTTAATGTAATTTACGAAGTTGAGAAAATTTGCCTTGTTCATAGTATAATATAATACGAATTTTTATGTTGTTTCTTTTTTTCTTTTAATGCTGAATTTATCTGATCATATTATGCATGAATGTCATGTTCGCTACATAATGCAACATGATATCTCAATCATTTGTTGATTGCTTTTCTGGCGAAGACTGTCATCACGGTCGCCCCTCAGTCCATTTACAATCATAAGATATTGGTTGTTTCGCTCAATGATAATTCATGTTTGCGAGCAATATCAATTGATGACGATGTGATGACACAGTCTTCAATTATGCAGGGTTATCGAAATATGACGAGCCGTTATGCTTGCTTTGTT
The DNA here is from genome assembly GCF_000512605.2 of Kwoniella pini CBS 10737. Classification (NCBI taxonomy): domain Eukaryota; kingdom Fungi; phylum Basidiomycota; class Tremellomycetes; order Tremellales; family Cryptococcaceae; genus Kwoniella; species Kwoniella pini. Next base: position 1,840,949 of record NC_091717.1, on the reverse strand, counting down.
CCATTCCATTCGAATGTAACACCCCATAAGCAAAGCATGCATTTTAATCATAGATGAAGCAGACGACGCATTCCAATTAACCTGGATTTTCACCCTTTTACTTTCCAATTCAGGGATACATCGCCGAAGATCCGAGGCGATGATGGAAGTAACCCTCAAGCCACACTTTATAACTTTGAGGGAATGAAATATGAAAGAACACTCGCATGCATATTTAGTTCAATTGTAGACGAAGATTTCCTTTTAAGATCATTTGATAGCACAGCTTTCGCGTTTCGTCCTAACGCTAAGCTAAAATTGCATTCATCCAACTTCATTACGAAGTAAGAATTCAAGCGTATCCTTACACTTCAAGTCCCACATTCACACCTACGCCTTGCCGCAAATTATGTATATGAGATTTCATCACTTATCTGACTTTTGGGGGTCAAGTTTCAATTCGGGTCGATCAAATTGTTAAATAATAAATATTAACGGGAAGGAAGTAAGTTTTATGGCATATGATAGAATATCAATTTATCAGGGGTTTGGTGGGTTTGGTAGTGAGCATGTTTAACGGAGTTTCAATATCTCGGAGGGTTTCATTTCCAAAGGCTTTTTACCCTATTTAGGAATGTTTCATACTAATTTAAAACGGTATAATCTTAACACCGCCCCAGTTCAAAAGTCAAGCAGAAAATAGATATGCGGGCGGCGTATTCTTTCTTAAAAATTTACGGTACCTTGTTTTCAAAGATGGTTCCTAAGTTCCTTAGTTCCGGGTAGACTTGTCCAATTTTTTAGGGGTCTTATCTATAACGGCATTTTACGTTGAAATGGGATATTCAGTTCGGAAGCTATCAGATTTTCTACAGAAAATTTAATTTTTAGGGGGTCTAAAATTCCATTTATATGGGTAGAAAATCATTTTGTGGGGCACAAGTATAAAAAATATGAGCACCATTTTAAGAGTTTTAGTGAGAAGAGAGAAGAGTGTTACTCATCGGGCTCTTCATTTAAACCGCTCAATTATAAATGCGATGAGGTGGTCATCCCTATATGCTCCACATCTTTATTACGAATGAATGGACAAAGGCCAGAATATATTGTAAATGCATTAGATAATATTGTCGTGTGAGAAGGCATAAGTCAAAATAACAATATTTTGATGTTTCGATTCACGTCTAACTAGTATGATCTTGGCTTAAATGCTTTACCATTCATTCATTCACTCCTTAATCCCAATCTAGACTGCAAAAAGGGATAACGTAGACCTCAATCCGATTTAGATAATCACCGGAAGCCGAAACTGAAATACCTACTTTTCTTATACCAATAAAACTTGTTCCTCGGCTTGATCGCGTTATCGGTATTATTAGATTAAATAGACCAGACCAGATCTTTACATACATACGACTTCCATCAGAATATATTTGCATACTCCTATTCATTCACCATTAAACCATATTATCTGGAATGTTTTTTTAATAGCAACGTCTAGAACATCAAGATATACATAAAGAAAAGGAACGACACTCATTTCATTCTTCTCCTTACGCTCTTTTATCTGACAACAAGAAGATCATTTAATTCACATACTCACACCTACGTGTTCCGACAATAATTCAACGCATCAAACGCCTTTATCTATTCAGCATCAACGCATTGACCTTCGCTTTTCGAATTGCCTTTAATCCTCTCATAATCTCCCTTGCCGATCATCTTTCACAATAATCATAATTCTGTTTGGACTTGCTTTCTTTTAATCCGCAGTTAGTTTTCGAAAATTAGTTTATAAAAACGCCCTGATAAGCCTTGTTCTTGGATCATTTTTGGGAAATCAAACAAACTAATTCCCGCTAGGACCAATTATACCTCTTTTTGAAAGGATACTACGGGTGCATTTGATCTCAAAAGGGTACATGAACTGAGCAGACAGAAATTCCCTGTAAAATAATCAAAACAAACGAAAATGGCAACAACAGCTATGATCACCACCTCATCACTGGATCCATCACCACCAGGTGCATACATCTTTTCAACATATCTTAACGACGATGATTTGACTACAATCAAATCTGAAACCCCTTTATCTTCAACTCCGTCTGGAAATCAAACTCAAATAGTTTCACACTCAGATTTGATCATCAACACTCCTTTCCAACAAGAACAAACGTCATTTTCTACCTCAACACAACTTCCCGTACAATCTGTTACAAGCTACACGGTCTCACAATCTACATATAGAGTATCTAGATTACCACCTGCATCAACTATATATCAAGCTGGTCCATCAAAATCACCTCAAAGATATCTCTTTTTCGCAGTTAGAAAAGGTCATAAAGCTGGCGTATATACTGTTTGGCACGAAGCTGAAAGGCAGGTCATTGTAAGTATTCTCCATTTTCTGCGCATTCCTTCGCCCTGCAAATCATAGAAGATCTATGTGTCTAACCCATAGACAAAATTCGCTTATCACCTCTTCATCCGCTTCACGTCATCATATGACCATCCCATGTCACATCCTCGGGTAATCATGTCGATCGATAACGTTACCGTGCTGATACATCTTATCATTATCTCTGATGCATATAGGACTACCCCCAACCTATCTTCAGGACTTTCTCCACTAAGTTGGCAGCGGAAGCTTTCGTTGCTGGCTGGGATGGTGCAGGGAGACATTCGTTGCCGGTAAGTGATGTTTTGACATGCGCCCTTGTAGAGATGCTAATATTTGATACCTCTTTATAGTCCTCAACGCCAAGACCACTCAGGGAACACCTCGCCATGTCTTTTCCAGGTTCTGTGAATGTTTCTACTTCACCCACCAAAAGACAACCCTATCATTCCCGGCTCCTCCCTCCTCCTGCATCCGGATCAAATGATTTCTCGCCATTGCCTATCGATACCTCACGCCCTTCCTTGCACCCCCGACATTCTTATCACCGCCATAGTATGGTTAAAGTATCCAGTCCATTACGCTGTCAAGTTGACGAAGAGGAAGAGCTTATCGAAGCAGCCAGATCTCGCTTACCTCCTTTGCGCAAAGCAGCGAGTTTCATTGGTGCTGGTGGACTTTTGAGTCCACCTCAAAGCCCTGAAAAGGCTCAAGGAAAGACGTTATCGATTATGGACCGAGACAGACCGACAAAGTCCAGAAATGGTGAAGGGGCACCTTGGTCTTCCAGGAACCATCGAGATTTCGGACCATCTCCACAAAACAGTCTGGGCTTTGTCGCTAGGCCCCCCTCTCCCCCACATAATCCAGCTGATGACAAGCGAGCCAATACCAGCGGTGGATCACCATCCAGACCTAGTCCGTCACGCACACCAAGCGGTCTTTGGGCAGACACGATCCCCAAGCCCACCCAATCTAGCCCCCTCTCTCCAAACGGTTCAAATCAACCTGAATTTACTGATCCAACTGCACCTAAATTTTCTAGATCCGGGTTGAAGAAAAGCGGCGTCGTTATGCCTGTGGCTGCTAAACGAGCCTCATCTTCGCAATCACTGCGATCAAAACCAACCCTTAGTAATCTCAGAAGTAACAGCACCAACTCATCTTCATCAAGTGTCAACTCCTGGTCGGACGATAAAAGAAGATCATCAACTTCATCATTTGGTTCTTTCGGGTCTCAAGATAGGTTATCGAAATTAGCTGAAACTTCCAAGAAGGAATTACAGCTTAACGAAGAAGGTTTACTGGCTTTAACTTCTCTTTCACCACCTAGAGCAGCCTTCATGTCAAATACAATGAGAAGATCCTCATCTAATTCATCTTTAGTATCGAACGATTCGACGTGCTCAATGAGCTCATTGACATCTGCTAGCTCATCAACTCAAACTTCCTCACTTGAATCATGTGAACCGATCCAGGAAGAAAATGACGATGATAACATTGAGATCCTGACGAATGATGAAGACAGAGATATCGTAATTAGCTGTACTAAATCGGATGGAGATGCAGACGGATCTGTAGGTGATAAAGAATCTCTCAAAAGTAATGGAACCATGAAGAAGTCCAAGAAGAGTGGAAACGGTGGAGGGATGTTCAAGCGCCTAAGTAAGGCATTAAAATTTGACAAGAAATCAGAAAAGGAAAGTGTCAGAAGAGGAAGTTTGTAAAACCCAATGAAGGATACTGTGGGATATAAACTTCGTCACCTGAATGGGACTTTTTGTTTTGCAGAATTCGATCTTTGGACATTTGTTTGTTTGTTTTTTATATTCCCCAGCTTGTAGGTTTGGCTTCATATTTGTATCCTAGTATATAACAGATTCATTTAAACGTATTTGGACTTTCGCTTTTGCTTCCATTTTCATTCCTACACATTTAAAATACATATGTCATCGGTTTTCATACAATATGTCATGTATTCCCCCAATCATAATCCTTGATATTTTCCAAGATTGATTCGTCGTCACTTGACCATAAATTCCTTGTCGTTGTTCCCAGCTGCATTATCATACAACGGAAAATCAAGCAGGCGATGGTTTCGAAAAGTCAGTGAAGTCAGACAAGCTTGTTATAGTAATGGTTCCACTTGCTCCATGTGAGCAATTACACAAGTCTTAGGTATTATTCATCAAAGGAAGGTTGAGACTGAGACTAACGATTGCCACAAATTGCCACAACACGAGGGGGAAGGCAACATGGATGCATATCGGTCAGATACTCTTTCGTCTATGTAATCCTTCTTCTTAATGTAATTTTTGGCTGACATTCTAATCTAAGCTAGTCCAACTGAAACCATGACTCAATTCCTCAAATCTCTGTCTCGTTCCAGGAGATATCAGAGCTTCGGGACATGGCATACCTTCCCATTCAATCTGAGTAACCCTTCTCCTTTTAACTTTCCTGTCATCCTGCTCGTTGATCATTGGATTCGGAGAGGAAGTATCATGATGCCTAGTGGTTGTGATTGGCGATCTCCAAACCTTGATGGGGTTATCCATACCTTTACGCGAAGGTAATCCATCAATCATATCATTCATTCCCTTGCTCGAGCTATAGCAATGAGTCGGATTTACATCAATTAGGATTTTGGAAGCTGGTTGAGAAGGACAAGGAGAAGAATCATATCCATCTTTTAAATATGAAGAAGAATATGGCGTACTTTCTTACGAAGAGCATAAAACATCATCATTTTCACTATCATCTTCAAATTTAGAATTGGTTGAAGAAGGAGTTGAGATATCAGAAGCTACCCTTCTATTTGGTTTAGGTGTTTTAGGTAAAGGTTTAAATGTATTTAGTTCGTTAGAAGCTAATTTAGAAGTTGATTGAAATCGATTAGGAGCTGAAATGATTATAGTACCAAGTCTGTGAACTTCTCCAGGTGTCATTAATAAAGTATTTCTTCTTTTCCTATCATAGCATTTATGTATTAGCTGTTAGATCATAAAAATCAAGATGAATATAGAGATAAAAAGCTTACATTTTTATTTCTTGTACTTTTACAATTTCTTTTCCACCTTCATCCTTATTTAAGAAATTTAAACCTTTCAATTGGAAATTCAAAGATGGTTCTGATATTGATGTTCGAATAGGAGTATGTAATGATATTGGTAAAAAAACATCATCTGAAATTGGGATTGGAAAAGGTGGTTGAGGTGGACATGTAAGATGAGACCAAGTTGAAGACATTTTTCCTGAATGTGATTACTTGTACTCGTTAGTTACTTCTTCGTGCTTCGTGTAAACAAGAACGTAAAAGATGAAATGATCGGCTATGAAGCAAGGATGGTTCGTTTGATCGTCAGCTCAATTGGTCGAAAAGTAAACTGGAAGTGGTGGGACGATAAAACATACTTGATTCAATTCATGATGAAAGAGTTGATCTATATATCTTGAAAAGGTTTCCAGTATCAATTATAAAATACAATAAAGTACATTTATAATCTTACAGCCATCTATAGCCAAAATTAGACCGATCTAATCCTGATAGAGAACGTTTCAGCCTTCTTTCCAACAAAACGATATAATCATAACAAAGCGCATCAGTCAATAAGTCAAATGAATGGCTATTTAAGCTTATTCTTTGTGTTTCTTCTAATTCCTCGCACTATGCATGATATCGCATATCTTCCATGCAGTAGCTGAGATTCGTATTGAAAGTTAATTGAGTTGATAATTCAAATATATTATGTGGCAGAAAACCTTGTGGATTGTGTTTCAGAAATGAATGGATATAAAATACGCCAACGAGTAATCACATTTTGCTGTAGGAAGCAGTCATAGACGTATCAAATAGAGGAGCCATACCGAAAGTTCTAAATGACGTGCTTTGTCAAGACTGAGTGCTTCATGGGAATGATGAGCTCATTGACTGAGTTCTACGAGAAGCAACCATTTTAGTGTATGACGGAATAGAATGTTGCATGGGATTGACTGCCACTCTCACCGCATTTTGTGGGAAAGTTCTCTACAGTACGTCATCCGAATGCAGGTATTCTTACGATTCTGCTCAGTCCTTACCTCGCTTCGAACCAAGGAGCTTGATTTCGTACTTGTAGCATAACACACTGTGAGCCGTGAGAGCCTCGTCATACGTGCTTGGCAAGTCTTCCCTTTCACGAAGAGCAAGTCTGGCTATAGAAGCTATCATCGTTGAAAAGTGGGTATGTTATCCTTTATTTCACTTGAGTAGATTCATCATACTCAACCCTTTCAGCACCACACGCTGTTCTTCGTGTGGATATCGTCATATATTCTTGAAGCGAACTTCCTTTTCAGTACTAAAAGGTCTGGCCATAGAAGCTATATCTTTTCCTATGAAAGTGGGGGTGTTATCCTTTAATGTACTCGGGAAGGCAAACCTTACTCGACCCTTATCTATGCGAGATACATCAAGTTGCAGAAGGCTTCGATGACGAGTGGACGAAGCGAGTATGGATATCCTTTACTTGAAGTAAACAGCTACGAAGACCGCACATAAAGGAGTTTAATGCACTCGGGAAGGCACATCTCACTCGACCTTTATCTATGTGAGATACATCGAGCTGCAGAAGGCTTCGATGACGAGTGGACTAAGCGAGTATGGAGCTCTTTTATCCGAGGTAAACAGCCAAGAAGGCGGCACATAAAGGAGACGTTGTAACATATCCTAAGACTGTCAAATGTCGTCAATATGTATTGTCAATGATTTACCCCTTACATGGATATAAAAAGGCGATTCGTATTCTCTATTAACAACCAACTTTCTCAATACTTCATCATCTGATCTCTCCATCAAGACTAATCAAGCATCAGATTACGAACATACATAATGTCATTCTCCTTCAAACAAGTACCCAGTACTGATAAACGTATCAAATATATTAGTCGCCCCGTTAGTGAGTTTTGGGCCACTTGTACCTTGACCTTGCTTTTGGTTCTAGCAACTCTGACCTAATTATACTGATCTTTCTTGTAGGGTTGGACGCAGAACAAATTGAGTCTGTCCTTGTCAACGGAATGGCCAGCTATAGTAAGTGTTCTCGAAGCGAATTTCTGCTTGAGGTCAATCTCTTAAAGACCCGCCGGTACGACTAATTTCACTCACCGTTATGAAGAAAGATGCTGACGTATGAATTGGTGATTTGCTTAGGATCAACCTGTACAGGATACATGTTGCAACGTAGTGAACAGCCAAAATCGGCGTGTAGAGATATGTACTTACATTTCTTGTGTTCAGCTTACGACACGGAACTCTTTCCTTCGAATGACCACAACGTGAGGGATTTCCCTTCGGATCCCCTACGTGTCGCAGAAACCAGATTTGTGGACCCTAGATGTGAAGTATTTGTCACCTGCACTTTCAATGGTATACAAAGTGTTATTGCTTTTGATACGCCTGGTACTCAGGAGATGAGCAGGTGAGTACAGTGGAAATGGTCGACAACCTAGACTTTGACTAAATAGCTGTTCATTCAGGTTATGGAGGGAATGGAAGGGGGGGGACCCTGACTATAGAGGAAGATCCTTGGAAAAGTTACACTCTACTCGACGAGATTGGGCAAATAACACGGTACGTTCGCTGTTCAATGGCAATGATGAGAGTCTCATCTGCTAAGCGAGCTATGCTTTTGAGATAGTATTTCCCAAGTTTGGACAAGATTAAATCCCGCATGGAGACCGAACATGGGCTTACAAGTGATAACTCGATCTATGCTAATTTCCTGGTCACGTCACCATGGGCTCAGGGGAAAGGACTTGAGTCGCAACTGTTGCAAAAACTCGAAGAGACAGCGGATAATACGCAGTCAACTGTATGGTTAATCGAGGATAATCAAGACAATGTGAGTTCTTTCGGTATATATAAAATCTAAACATACTTAGAACATCATTGAACTCGAGCATGATGTACAGATCGAACTTTACACGGGCAGAGGTTACGGAAAACAGTTCGAGGAGTTTATTCCGTTCAACGCGGAGGGCGAGCAGGGTGAAGGAACTAATCATACGGTCATGACCTATAAACCTCCCCCTCATGAACGTCCCCGTCGTACATATAGAAGATCAAAGACTGCTGAGTGTATGGCTTATTGTTTGCCACTGTGAGGATCAGTCTGTTTAAAGCATGATCCGTAAGAACGAATGTGTCGATGATAAAGGGGAAGGAACTGTAGTATATGAATTTACGATTCAAAGGTGAAACTCCTTTACTAAATTATGGTATGATTGATATTTGTAATATGTATATAAATTCATGCTTAAATGTTCCTGCCCTTTCAAGTTCCCGTAAAAGTCTGATGATTGCAGTCTGTAGATTCGATTACACTCTCATTAAGAAACGATCTCTGCAGAAATTCACATTAATTGATGATGATATATTTGCATGTAATTTAACAACAAAAAAAAAACGATTACACAGATGAGTGTGAATTTGATAATAATGGAAAAATGAAAACATAACCCCTTGAAATCTATTATTGAATTTTTTCAACTTCCACCAACCATCAGCCTTTTCAACCTTTACTATTTAATGACGAGCAAATTTGATCTTTTATCTCAGAAGAAAAACATCAATCATCAGACGTTGAGGTCTTTTCATTCTATGATTTTTAATTTTTTCTTAAATAATATTCCAAATTTCCTCCTAAAAAAATGTATTCAAAATATTAGATAATGTCTAGAATAATTTGAAGAGCGAGATTTTAAATCTTACCATTGCGCAACAGAATTTTCCACATGCAACTGAAGCTGATAAAGAATAATCACTTATTGAGATTTTTTGATCTACAAATTGATCTGCAAAATTATCGGCTCTACAAAATTGACATAACTCAGTATCATTTTCTTTGGGTAATTTTGCTCAAGGTATGATTGAATTACTACTCACCCTCTAGCCATTGCACCGACGAAAACGCATACTGAATGAGTTTCAGGTAAAGTAGGTAAGAATTGAGATAATCTGATTGTTGGAGCATCAGCGGAAAGAGCTAAAAAAAAAAAACCGTCAGTTATTTCCTGCCGAAGAACTTGCATTTCATTATAGCGGGAATTATTCACTGAGTTTGATGGTATTTGTAGGTAAATGATCGGTTATAGGATTCTAACGTTACAAATCATATCACTCAGCACGGATGCACATGTAAAGATCGCGAATCAATTAGATACGACTGACCTTTATCACTCTTAGTAACTTTTCACTACCATTCACACCTCGAATAGAAAGTTTATGTAAAAGTTGAACTACATAATCAAGGTTATCAGCCATGGATATCCCTTATATTGACGCCATGAGGGCTAGGATGATTTACCCATTAAACCGGAAAATCTCTTGAATGTTCTCGGTATTCTCACACTTGGATTAACTTCAATTAAAACTCCTCTAGCTGTGTGAATGTAAACTTGTAGTAAACCAGCTTTGTTTAAAGGTGAATCAAGGAGAGTAAGAAGGCACTAAAGTAAGGTGAATCAAAATTCATTAGCTATCAGACACTGGTGTGAATTAGAAAAAGAAAAGTTTGCCTCACTTGATGTGTAATATCAGGTCTTGCATCCGCTATATCTCTTCCTGTCTTAGCTAAAATACCTTGATGATCATCACAATTCAATAAAGCATATTTTGCTTCTTTTCCTGAAGTATTTTTACCTCCTGATCCAGAAGATACTCTGTAAGCTTCAAGACATGCCTAAGTGATATGATATTAGCTTGTAAATCGCATACATCTTGATTATATAATTGATGATTCTTTCCGGAAGAAAAAAACCTTAACTCACTTGAGATAAAACTACAATTAATCTTCTTGTATTTTCTTTATCTGCATGAGTTTTAGGAACAACAGCAGGTTTAGGTACGAAATCTGCTCTTTGTTGTTGATTTTTACTTGAAGAAGAAGAAGAAGAAGGAAGTGGTTTTGTAATTCTATCAGAAGTTTCACCTATTGGTATATTTCCAGCAACATCTTCTGCACCATCTCCTAAATTTTCATTATTATTATTATTATTTAATGTTTTTGAAATATCATGAAATGATTTAATAGTATTTGTATTTGTAATTGTATTTGGTTTTGAATTTGAAGGTATAAATAAAGGTGCAGAAGCTGACATTTTTGATGATTTTGCTGGTTGAGATGAATTATTCGCTTCTGAAATTCTTCTTTTAGGTGGTGTTCCACTTCTATTTGACATTTCGTTGATATATTTCTTTGGTTTAATTCAGTCACAATGAGATAGTACTTCTTACAGAATAGAATCTGATCTGAAAGGTGATAAGTGTCTATTCTATATATGACGGTACTTAATGTTGAATTCAAATGATATCTAAAATTGAAATTTATGAATTCATTTCGAAACCGCTTCAACTTGAATCTTGAAATTGTCAAATCAATCAATTATCAAATATTCCTAGTGGCACCATAATTAACATTTGTATTAATCATTACAAAACCCTGAAACTAGGTTTTATAATCCCATAAGGTCTGGTCATAACGAAATAATCTACCCAATCCATTGCAATCGATATATTGAATCAGCATGTAAGTACTTAATACGGCCTGCACAGATAATTGACGAGTAACAATGAATAACAATGATGCAACTGAGCTTTTCAAAGCAAGTTATGGACAACTTCATCTCATAAAAGATATTTAAGAGAGAATGACTACAAAATCAACCTAGAAAACCAAGAGAAATCGCTTAAGCAGAGTGAAGGATTTCGAGGAATTCTTTTCCAGCAGCAGCTGGAGCGGATTTCTTGACTGAACCTTTGCTCTTCTTCTCTTGTCTGAGAAGTTCTTGTCTTCTGAGAGTTTTGGCGTAAGGGTTGAGTCTGAATAAGATAGCCTTGTTTCTGAGAGGGTTCTTCTTTTGAGTGAAAGGTCCTAACATAATACAAGAATGTCAGCGTTTGAAAAGGTTTAGGTTATACAACGACTCGGACTCACTCTTTTGGGTTGGTGCACCGGCAGGTCTGAGGACGGATTGGATTTCATCAGAGTTGATAAGTCTGGTAACGTCTGAAGAAGAGATCTTGGCGGTTGGGATGTTGAAGCCAGATTTCTTCTCGTAAACAGAGTCAAGAGCAGCGATGGCAGATTCGGTCCAGATGATGAATCGACCGACGTGACCACCAGGAGCGAGTTGAAGAAGGTTGAGGGATTCAACAGGGCAAGTTTCAACTCCTGGAACGTTCTTGAAAGCTCTGGTAAGACCTTCATCTTTAGCGTATACAACGAGAGGACCTCTTCGTTGTCTGTATCTTCTGTTTCTCAATTTACCTTTACCGGCTCTAAGTTTTCTAGAGTTTGAAACCTTGGCGATATCGGCGTAAGCAGCGGTAGCTTTAAGGAGTTCGACGGCTTCTTTAGTTTTGGTAACTGATTCAACGGAAGAAGAGATGACGAGGGGAACTTCTTGAATTTGTTCAATTCTGTGACCTCTAGCAAGGACCAAAGATGGTAAAGCGGAAGCAGCTAAAGCAGAAGCAACGGCGTATCTTCTTTGGTTTTGGTTAACTTTTACGTGCCATTTTCTCCAAGTCTTGGTAGGAGCGAACATTCGTCCACCTCTACACATGTTACCGAAAGCGGCTTGACCGGATCTTTGGGTACCACCACCACCTACACGGGGGATACGGGCAACAGCTCTACCAGTACCCCATGATTCAGCAGAGGTTTGGTGACCAGCGTTTTCAGCGACAGCGTAAGGTTGTCTTCTGTTCTTAGCGATGGACTCTAAAGAGTAAAAGGGGATCAGTTAGACTTGTGCTCTACCAATAAGTGCTATGGCTAGGGCATAGGAGATAGCTTCTTCTTGGCGACTTTTATGCAATTCTATAGCGTTTCCTCACAATCTCCCATAACACCTTTATTCCCCAAAAACCCTTCCATGTCCTTCTTACACTTCGTTTTCCGTTCTATCCGAATCCAGCTATCTCCTATACCCATTCTTTCGGATGACATCTACTTACTGTGAACTTGTTGAACAACATCAAGTCTGATAGGAGCTGTGAAGACAGCTGGGAGAGGGACAGAGCCGGAGGACTCTCCAGTAGCGGACCAAACGGTGACGGTGGGTCTAGCGGCCATTTTCTAGATATATACCTGAAATATCAGTATAGACCTATAAGATTTAGTTGAAAGTGAATGAGTTTTGACTAACGATTTTTTTTGTTGGACTTGAAGGTTAAAGAAGGGTATAAATTGCAAGTTGTCAATGAAAATGCTCAAATTAGTGACGAACAAGCTACAATGGTCAGCATACAGGCAAACCTCACCGTACAATTAAAAAACGACCATATAACAAAATAATTTTGACCCCTGCTAAATGAGATTCGGCGTTTCGTGATCAATTCGGTAATTTGGTAAGGTCAGTCATTTGTAAAGTAGTGGCACTTTGAGATGATGTTCTTCATTTGATTCCGTTGATTAGAGTCACCCCCTTGCCGAAGACACGTGGGGTGATGATCATTTCGTTCCGGAGGTTTGAGATTGACGCGCTGGAGGTTGTAACAGCGGCAGCAGCAGGAAGTAGCATTGTCCATACCGCAGTAACATAGTCCTTGGACAAAGGCTGTTATAGCTTCACTTCGAAATAACACAAAGGAGTATTCCAAAAGAATATAGAGGATATCTTTCCTTTATGCTTACTCACAAGCAATAAGAAGTTCCAAGAAGTAATTAAAAGGGTGATCAAAATCCCAATTATCACGTCCATCTCATGTTTGATTAATCGCTTCAACGATCCAAATCAACCAAAGATCATACACTCGCTTTCAACTTTTGATCATCATCACAACCAGATCTTCTATCTGATTGAGAAATAAACTCCATGAAGAGGTCTTTTTCACCTTCCAATATATCCACTTCAACATCCTCTAATTCCGCTTCTGCATCCGCTTCAACAACTCTACGTAGACATCTTCATAATTCTTCCTCTTCACAACAATTGCATAACGGTGATTTTCAAATAGTAGAAAACGATTTAAGTGATCCAAAACCTTGGGAATTTAATAGAAATATAAAATCATACGGTTCATCAAGAGATACATTTAATCAAAATAATTATTTAGATAAATTAGATTCTCCAATTAATTCTGGTTCTAGTGATTTACCTTTATACTCACATTCTCATTCTTACGACGATATGGAAACCCGACAAAGAAAAGTAAACAACAATAATGGTATTGGTAGTGGTGAGAAAGAGATTAGTTTAGCAGATAGCTATGATGAAAAAGTGGAATTACTTGATGATCAAGGTAAATGGGAAAAGGGTCACGGAGCTGGACCAGGAATAGGTGGGAAGAGGGGATTACCTCCAAGACAAAGGATAGGAGGATGGGTCAGTATCATTCTCTCAAATGACTGTGAGGGAGGTCATAAAGCTGACCACGTACGTTTCTTAGCGAGGTATAATGGTTGAACACGAAGAGCTCATTTGGACAGGTATATATACCTTGTTGAGTATGATAACAAGGTATTGGAGGATCGGAGCTGCCAATTACGTAGTATGGGACGAAGTGAGTAGCTAGTCTTTGACTTTCATCTCAGCAAATATCACCGGTATTTGATCTGGGTCGACCAGTCGTGAGATCAACGTATAGTAGCTTACATCTGGTACCATTCTGCAGGCTCACTTCGGTAAATTCGGAACTCATTACATCAATCGAGATTTCTACTTCGACGTGCACCCTCCGCTCGGAAAGATGTTAGTCGGTTTAGCAGGTTTATTATCTGGATATGGAGGCGGATTTGAATTCAAATCAGGAGTGGAATACCCAGCGGACGTGCCTTATACTTCTATGCGAGTGATATTGGCGAGTTTTGGTGTCGCGCTCGTACCGCTTGCATGGTGGACTGCTGGAGAGATGGGTTGGTCAAGATGGACTAGGCATTGGGTAACCATCTGTGTACTTTGTGGTGAGTCATGATTTTCCTCCTTCCTAATTTGTGATTTCATGCGGCTGACAAAGACGTAATCGTAGATATTGGATGGCTTTGTATTTCGAGGTTCATCCTTTTAGATTCGATGTTACTGTTTTTCACTTTCACAACTACCCTTGGTCTAGTCAAATTCCACAATCAACGTCACGAGTAAGTCTGCTAGATATGATATGGGTTCGCAAATTCATAAGCTTACGTATTATGCATAGTGCTTTCGGTGATGACTGGTGGATCTGGCTTGTCTTCACTGGATGGTCGATTGGTTGTGTCTGCAGTGTAAAATGGGTTGGAATGTTCATAACTGCCCTTGTCGGTTTGTACACCATCGAGGATTTGTGGGATAAGTTCGGCGACCTGTCAATGCCTATCGTGAGTATTCAGCTGGTTGATCAGGGCCATTCTGCATAGAGCTAATAGGTAATGCTTAGCGAACATACATACAACATTGGATAGCGCGTATAGCCTGTTTGATGGTCTTACCATTCATCGTCTATGCTTCATGCTTCAAACTTCATTTCATGGTTCTCAATAGGTCCGGCCCAGGTGACGCTCAGATGTCGAGTTTGTTCCAAGCACATCTGAAGGGAAATGATTTTGCGGAATCACCGTTGGAGATAGCTTATGGATCAAAATTGACACTAAAGAATTACGGATACGGTGGAGGTTTATTACATTCTCATGTTCAAACTTTTCCCGTTGGTTCACAGCAACAACAAGTGACATGCTACCATTACAAGGACGATAACAATAATTGGATTGTAACTCCTGTTTGGAACGATGATCCAGTCGATCCTGATGGACCTATAAGGTATCTACAAGCTGGTGACACTATCAGATTACTTCATGCTGCCACTGGTCGAAATCTTCATTCTCATCCGATTGCAGCTCCAGTAACAAAGGAGAATTGGGAAATTGCAGGATATGGAAATGAGACTATAGGAGATGAGAATGATCTCTGGGTAGTTGAAGTTGTAGATGATACTTCTCGTGGAACTTTTAAACCTGGAACTGAAAATCGAATACATGCTTTAACGACTAGAATGAGATTCAGACATCAACAATTAAATTGTTATTTAAGAGCTGCAAATGCTGTTTTACCTCAATGGGGATTTAAACAAGTTGAAGTTAGTTGTATAAAAGAAAATAATAAAAAAGATAAACATACTTATTGGAATGTTGAATCACATTGGAATGAAAGATTACCACCTGGAAATGCAAAATTATATAAATCACCATTTTGGAGAGATTTTGTTCATTTAAATGTAGCTATGTGGACATCAAATAATGCTTTAGTACCTGATCCAGATAAAGAAGATATTTTAGCTTCAAAACCATTTGATTGGCCTTTTTTACATTTAGGTTTAAGAATGTGTGGATGGGGAGATAATCAAATTAAATTTTATTTACTTGGTACACCAATTATTTGGTATTTTTCAACAATTTCACTTGGTTTAGCTTTATTACTTTTTGGATATTATTTAGCAAGAAATCAAAGACAATATAAAGATTGGAAATCAAATGAACAATGGGAACAATGGTTATATGTTGGAAAAATTGCTTTTGGTGGTTGGGCATTACATTTTTGTAAGTTTTATCTTATTTTATTCTATTTTATTTCAGCTATCGATGTGAATATTTTGCTTGACAAATCTTTCGAATGTTTAGTCCCTTTTTTGATCATGGGAAGAGTAACTTATTTACATCATTATGTGAGTAATTTGTATTTCAAGATGAGTTTCAGCGAAATGATAGGCTAATAATTTCAAATAAATTTAGTTACCCACACTGTACTTTGCTGTTTTAATGGCTGGTCATGTACTAGAACATCTCTTTTTTGGAGGTAATAGAAGAACAACATTCAAGAAATCAATTTGGTTTGGAGTTTGGGCAGGTTCAGTCATCTTTAGTTTCTGGTGGTTTAAAGATCTTGCATTAGGTATTCATGGTCCTGTTAATGATCATTGGGGTTGGTTGTGGAGATTAAGTTGGAATGTAAGTTATTATTTTTTCGTAAGAGAGCGAGAATAACACGAAAAGGAGGACAAAAGAAATGAATGAAGCTGATTTTTTCTTCATTTTTAGATATACAATTAAACATAAGTCGACTCTTAGGTTGTTTTGATTGAGTGATATTCGAAACTTGAAATAAAAGTGATGGTGAAATTGGAGAGAGAAAGCATTGAAAAATTAAATCAAAATCAATCAATTTATATATACATAGATTATATACCCCTGCATTATTTGATTTCATATTTCATTTTACTTTTTGATTTAGCATGATTAAAGTTTGATGAAAATAAAATTGTGAATATTTCGTTACTCATTAATGACATTTCGAATTGTGCATAAAATATTGAAAAACATTTCAAACGTATTTTACTCTGATTCTTCATTTAAAGTCCACATTTCATATTTATACTTTACACCTTTTTCTTCATTTTCTTCATCAATTTTAAATCCTAACCAATTTTCTAATTCTAAATGATTTGATTTTTTCCAAATTGGTAAATTATTTTTTAATGATTTATGTGATTTAAAATCTTCTAAAAAAGAATCACATTTAAATTCAGATATAATACGTGTTAATAATATTCTATTAATTAAAGGTGGTTTTGTTATTAAAAAAGTTTTATATAATTGTGATCCACCAATTAAAAATATTTTATTAGATGAATTTAAATTGGTATTTGAATTTGATAAAAATTCAAAAGTAGATTCAATTGAATTAAATGATTTTGTATTAATTGATTCTTTACTATTTATTGTTTTTTAAGAGAAATTTAATTAGAACAAATTTAGCATAATAAATAAAAATTGAAAAAATTTCTTATGATCAAGAAAAGATTTACTCACACATCAATACCTTTATTAGAAATTATTAAATTTTTTCTATTTTTTAAAGGTCTAAATTTACTTGGAATTGATTCCCATGTTTTACGTCCCATTATAACTATATTTTGTTGATCAAGATCTGAAGAAGGTTCTTCACCTGTAGTGACTATTCTAGGTTTATTGAACTTATCAGCATAAAAATTGACATGATATAAGAATTTTCAATTCGTATCGATTAAACTCAATGAATTTTGAAACCTATACCTCACCTCTAGCGAAATATTTCATTTCTCCAGGTAATTTCCAAGGTAAACCACCATCTAATCCTATTCCATTGGATTGAGTTGCAGCTACTATAGCAGTTATAGACGGTTTTGAATTACTTGTTGACATCTTACCAAGTCGATTGAGGTTTAATAACATGTGATTTAAATGTATGTATAATATAGTTTACAGAGAAAAGAGTAATTAATGTCGAAATGAAAGACGCGACTGAACTGTCAGTCAACGCGAGTAATTGGATATTAAGTGAGATACATAAATAATAATAATTCGAAGTAAGGGTCATCATCATCGTCGTCGTTGTTGAGCGGTGCGTCATGCAACAGCGGAGGTTGAGGATGATGATAACAATAATCAAATTATACATGATCTATATGATATGAATCTTGTAATATCACAACTAGACCTCTTTGACAAGATGCCGGTGAGTAATATTCAATCATTTGTATGAGAATATAAGTTTACATCTTATGCTAGGCGTACCATTCCATATTCAACCATGATACCTCTTCTAGACAAGTAGGTAATATGGCTTTATTGCCTATTAATACTAAAGTCAGAGGACCAGCACCATTAGCAGGTGAGCACGAACCTTTCATTTCACTCATCCATGACATTCTAATTTCGCTCTATCCCTAAGGAGACTAAAATCGTTCGTCCTTAATTGAAGTAAACACTGATTTGATTAATATATAGCCGACCCAAGTCAACCTGATATAATCGAAGAATCACTAGATTTGTAAGTTCATCAATCAATATCATCCTTTATCTACTGATAATTAAGCTAAAATCAAAAATCATACATTTATAGATTCAGAGCAAATTGTCTTTTTCGTAATTTTGAAATCAAAGGTTAATCAATTTGAATCGTCTCTTTTTTTTTTAGCTCGATTTAATATCTAATATTATTTTGATTATACAGGTCCAGCAGATAGACTTATGATTTACTTAATTCTTTTCATTTCTGAATGTTTAACAAAATTATCACCTACACCTGGAAAACCTTCTCCAGGATATCAAGAAGCTTTAAAATTACTTCAAACTCAAGCAGTTGATACATTTGCTTTACCTGGAGATGCAGGTTTTCCTTTAAATTCTTTATATCATCCTCCAGCTAATAGAATGGATGCTGGTGAGTATAAATCCTTCATAATACATTTAAATTAGCTCTGTTTGCTTATAATTCTCGAAAACACTTTAGACGCTCTTCGATCCTACTTGACTCAAACTAGAACAGAATTAGCTATAAGATTAGTAGATAGATTATACCCTTTTGAACAAGAATTAGGATCAGATGGTCAACCTACAGGTCAATCAGGTGCAAGATCTAATAAACCTAGTAAATGGTGGATGTCTTTCCAAAAGAGAAGGTGAGTTTGAGATTGCATTTCCGTTATCGCATCCTATTAGTCTAAGGAAACAAGAGGCTGATATATCATATTACTTAGATTCATGGGTCGATCACTTGGCGCATAATCTGAAAAACCACTTGATTCCATCTCAGCGTTCCATACCGATCATTACACTATAAGAGGCTGTATCGGTTCATGTCCAGATCATACAGAAATCTTAGAAATTCTGCATGTTGTTTAAGAAAGAAAAAAAGAAGAGAAAGCGAGAAAATCCAATATACCCTCTATGCAGATAATTCGATTGTATCTTGGCCACGTTTTTTCCATATTAGTTGGCTGCATCAGAGTTTTGACTATATATGTATTGTAACCTTGAATACAAAAAATAACGATAGGAATTCAACCAATTATACTAATAATATATACTGATCTAGCATTGTCGGAAAGATTAAGAAATTGAAATCTTCTTTAGAATACATCAATCAATCAATCCTTCTAATACTCCAAATCTACCTGAGGGTTGGTTAAGAATAAAAGAAGATTTCCTCTTATTCTTGTTCTTCTTCTTCTTATTATTATTCTTCAAATTACCATTAAGATCTTCTTCAATTAAATCAATTACATCATTTTCACTTTTTGATTTTATACTATCAGCTATTAAAGGTAATGTAATATAATTTAAACCCACTATAAACTTTTCATCTAAATTATCAATTAAAGAATTCCAACAAATTTTAAATAATTTTTCTTCTTCTTCTTCTTTCCATTTCCAACCACTTTTAAAATCAGGTTCTTGTTTTAATAATAATTTATGTAAATTAATTCCATTAAAAAAAAAAAATGGAATAATATGTGTTAATCCAATTTCACCTTCTTTATCAATAATTTGATTACTATTTGATTTAGATATATTAGGAAGTAATAATAAAGATTGAGCTAAAATATGAATATCTGAAAGTGAACTTTTTAATTGTGCTATTAAATTACAATTTCTATTTTCTAACATTGGATATAAATTTTCTTTTCCCTCTCCTCCTCCTTCTTCTTCTCCATTCAAATTTTGAGATATATTTTGATTATTCTCAGATAATAATTCCCTTTTCCACATTGTATAAGTACCTACTCCTGCTCTAAGTACAGCGTAAACTTCATCTCTTTTCCATTTATTTTGACCATATTTTCCAGATCTTTCAAGACTATCAATTACACAGAATCTTATTAGGGAAACGAGGGGTTGTAAAGATACAGGAAGAGATCTAATAGAAGGAAAATCAGAATGTAATGCCTGAAGATAAATTCTTAGTCTGTCTTCCAGAGGGGTTTGACATATAGGTAATTTCTCTTCTGTTAAGGGTGGTATAGGAGGTAAAATCAAAGGTGAAGATATTATTTTAGCTGTTGAACCTTGTCTTAGATATTCTATCATTTCTCTTATAGGTTCAGTTCGGGTTAAAGGTTGTTCAGCTTGAACTAAACTTGTCACCTCATTTTGCGCCTCTACTTCCGTTTTAGGTATTCCTAATAAATCTTGAAGTTCTTTTTCTTCTTGATTGATATCATGTTCTTCCAGTTCAGGATTTTTGTCATCCTCAACATCCACTATATCCCTCATAGGAAATCTTAATCCCCCTAACCCTTGATCAGCAATTTCCCAAGCTTTTCTCCTTATTTCTCTTGCACCGTTTGAAGCTTTTAAACAAGGTCCAGAAACATCTTCTAAAACTTGCCATTGATACATTCTATCAGGATATAACCAACCATGAACTATTGTTCCTACTAGACCATCTCTTTGCGCAGCAGAATAAGCTTCTTTTCCCGTCATTCTTTCTTTGGTATGATTCGGCAATCTGGCATCTCCTAGTGAAATAGGAGTTTGACAACCTAACATTGGATCTAATTCGCCACAAAATGGATAAGTTGAACAACATTCTTCAACAGACGGCAATTGATATTGTAAAGCAGCTTCTATAATTATATTAACTGTATCATCTAAATCTTGTTCAGTGTCAAAAGGATAAATGATCAATTTTTTTATAACCCTTTTAACTAATTCTACAACTTGATCTGCTGGATTCGTCACATATCCAATTTTACTTGATGATGAACTAGTTGGAGAGAATAGTTGTTCTCTTAAAATTCTAGCGGCTTTTTCTATACGTTGAAACATTGTTAAACCCGGTTCAAAAAATCTTTGTATAATATGTGGAGGTGTATAATCTGTACCGCATAGCGAAGCGAATAAAGGTAAATGAGTTGAAGGAATTCGCAAGCGATGTCTCAATGCTTGAGGTGGAATAAATGTTAAGACTAAGCTGGGATTTTGCAATGTCGACGAAGGAATCATGGAAGATTGTCTATTCGTATTTTTATAAGGCTGACTTGCTTGTCTTCTTCCATTGTGAACAGGTTGAAAGGTTTCTGAGGGTTGACCGTTCCGAAATGCAGGTGGAACGTACTTGCCCGTTCCATTAGATGGATTAGGTGATTGAGGACCTTCGATCCAATTCATCATATCTATCGGGACGTATCCTCTAACTCTTTCAGTCCTGCCAATAAGAATGATAAAATCTGAATCTCTACCGAAGACATATCCTCCTACTTTCTCAGCCATTGATACGCATATTGCATCGGCTTCTCCACCAGGTACGAAATGAGTTTTTACCCCAAGACGATGAAGAGCAAATGTGAATGCTTGTGAGGCAAAGAATGGTAAGACAACTTTACCACCTCTTGCAAATGAAGGTGAAGATCGAGAAGCAACAGATGTTGTGTAAAATAGTTGACAAGCTAGGAGTTTTTCAGCTGCTCGGGACAGTGTTGTAAGATGTTTTTCGGGTGGTCCAGCGCCTTTACAATTCAGATCGTCAGTATTTCTGATAGAACTAACTATACGAAGCTGCCATGTGAAGCTGTCCAAACGGGGGAGACAAATGCACATACCGTCAAATACAAAAGTCGGCTCTAGTCCAACCTTTCTCCAGCCTTTGACCAGCTTTTTGACTAACTTGTAGTATCTCAAATATTCTCCACCTGATGTCCAAGGTAATGAATCAAGGTATAATTTGAATATGATTCTATTTTGCCGTATCGAATTAAGGAGTCAGCGTAATGGATAATGTCAGCTCTTTTGGTAAATGACTTACCCCCAAGCATCAACTATGATCGGTATTCTGTTTGTCCCATCAATGGAAGTGCCACTCTGATCTACCGAAGGTAGTATTATAGTCTTGGTAAGGGAAGTTCTGTTTTCGCGAACAAACGATTCTAAACCTTTGACACCCATCCTCTAGCATATAATTGAATGCGATCACTCAGCTCTATTTATTCGATCGGTATCTTTCTCAGAGACGGACGATACTCGCGATATACCACTATATGATGAGATTGGGTATGATCGTAGGAGAGGAGACCGGTTTCTTGGGTGAATCTGATGCACCAAGAAACTAAGGCTACGTATAGTGAAGAAGTAGAAAAGCAAATTGAAGAAAAAAGGTTTAAAAATAATGACGTTCGGATGGAGATGCCAAGTGGAGGTTTAAGCTTGATTCAGATTCGTTGAAATCGAAAATTTATCCGAAAGGCCATCGGAGCGATCAATGTTGCAGTAACTTGAAAGTCTATAATGTGGGACCTTTGTGTACGCATGACAACGATAGAACAACTTTCCGTAAAGTCAAGATTCATACATGTTGATCGTAGACTCATTTCGTAAAATCGTTAAAGTAACAAATGTACATGAAAATAGTAAATTGTCCATTACTCCTTCCCACACATTCTTATCCTTTTTTTCAATCTTCATTCTACCTCACTTCAATACCTCGGACTCTTCCTTCCAAACATACCTTCAGCTACAGTCCACCAACGACTATTAATAACTGGACAGCCTGTTTCAAAATGAAGCAGACCTAACGCCCACCTGGATGAGATTGAATTTCCTCTGGTCTTCTTAATCCACCTTCCGAGTATCCTACGCCTTGGCCATCATGATATTGATTCATTGTTGGCGTTATACCTTCTCGATTTTGATCATGATATGCTTCAGCAGGATGATCTACATATCCACCTCCAGGTTCTGAGAAAGGGTATTGATTTTGACCATTTTGAAGATGTTGTTGTTGTTCTTGATATTCATATCCTCCTCCAGGTTGTTGATTTTGATAATGTTGTTCATACTCATATCCATGAGTAGCATCGTCGTATCTACCTTCGTCCACCGGTCGGACAGTTGCATTTGAATATTCTCTTTGATGTCCATATTCGTATCCTCCTGCTCCTTGCACAGCTGCACCTGCTTGTTCGTCTCGTAAAGAATCCATAGAAGGTCTCGCATCCCACGCGTCGGCGTTGGGTCCAGTTGATGGAGGCATACTGTTATATACTGAACCAGGGTTGTATCGAGTTGATCTAAGAATTGACATGGTGAAGGCTTCAGGATTCTCGGAATAGACGGAATGATATAATTTGTGATCTTTTACTTGGGACGTGGAGTATGTTCGAGTAAGGCTATAGACAGAACAGATTCAGCGGTCAGATGACGGTAGTAACGCTTGAGACGATATACTCACTAGATGAAATAACCTTGAACTACCAGTAGAATAACCCACAAAGCTCCCATAATTCCTACATCTGCCCAAGCGAAAGCACTACATAGAGCTTGTCCTTCTGACGCGAGGGTCTCATTTGCCGTGGACGAGGTCGAGCTGGAATCGGAAAAGAATTTCGTCTGAACAGAAAATCGTCAGTGTGCAATCGAGGGAGGAGATGAGATGATTACTAACCTCGCATTTGGATACCGCTTTATTATGTTGTAATGCACTGGTGATGATCAAAGCTGCAGCGCAGATCAAAGCCGCTAAAATGGCTAAGGCGTTGATGAGGGAGTATACTTTGAATGTCGAAGTTTTTTCCTACTCCAGATGTGAGCTTGATGGAATATAGAAAGTAGTAGTGAAGAAGGTCACTCACGCGCAGAACACCTATAAATCCTATTGGTTGCACCGCCGCTATCACGAAGCACAGTATCGCGAATATTATTCCTCCTATAGCTGGAAATGATGCTCCGACGACTATCGGCGAGGATCGATCAATCAGTAAGCTGTCCTCTGACAAGAGCTTTTATGGACTTACCATCCGGCGTAGCGAAAACAACGATACCAATAGCCAGACTCAGTAACTGTATGAACAGCACGGATCAGCAACGCTACAAATCTGAGTAGTACTGCTAGCTGACTCACTGCTTGCTCCGATAGTACGATGTATATACCAGCATTCACTAGCGGCACAGCTGGTATTTCCTTGTATCAGTTTCTCTAGCATTTGAACTATTCCGCTATAGCCTAACTCACCACAACAACAATATTTAGGATCTATCAGGCCTTTTCCGACATCTCGCATTTTCTCCATGATGGGCAACGTTCCTCTTTGATAACTGGCTCACAGCTGTTTGAGACGACTATATCAATGCCACGACTTAGATTGTGTTGATTTTTCGTCGCGTTGTTCGTTAGTCGTCGAGCTGTTTCGTGATTTCTGTATTCTCGAATAGGATATGATATTAATGTTATTCCGTGTCTTACTGATTACGCTTTTAGTGATAGTTATAATTCTATTCAGCTTCACCTTTGATCATTGGTAAAATTCTTTCTTTTGTGCATATATATCATGGCCAAGAAAATGGTCCATCTACTGGGATTTGTTTGCACCGCTTACTCGCGTAGCTATCCCAAGATTTCCGCGTGTGGCTCGCGTGATTGTCATGACTCGGCCAGTGGGAGACCACAAATCGTGTCGCATTTGAATCATGTTACATTCGCATAATTACTGGGAAGACAAGATCTTAGATATCAGGTCATCTGCGGTATCCTGGGCTGTTCTACATGTCGTATCGATCACCCATTCTTTGTCGGCTAATTCACCGAAACGATGAATCTCATATGACCGCCTCATCTGATTTAACACGCTGATATCTCTCAATTTGGTTCCTCGCTCCATCATCCTATCCTGCGCCATGAGTCTCTTCTCGTTATCCTGAGTCGAACATTCAAGTATGATGGAGATCAATTTTGCATTGACTGTCTTCGCAAAGTCCATATATTCGTTCATCACGGCTTGTCCCCAATCATCAGTAGATTGGCACTCAGTGAATATCAAGACAGGTGGTATCGATGCCGGGTACTCGGTCAGAGTTCGAAACAGCGCAGCCCTCTGACATCATGATTCATCTTGCACTTAGCGCCCAGCCTGAGTTACACGGTTGAGCCTACTTACGAAAGCCTTTCGGAGCGAATAATAAGCTTCATCCTCTCTTTCTAATATCGAAGACGCTGGATCGATCAGAAGGTGATTGTCGAAAAGTCTTCCGTTCGGAAACGTCTGGCTGCAAAATATGTTAATATTAACACCTTAGGTCTGTACGAGAAGAAGGATACTTGCATTAACCTTTTAGCAATTGTCAATTTTCCTACACCTGGAAAGCCCTTGATTATGATAATAAGAGGTCTGGTGGGACGAGTCATTCGGGCCATGGCAATCAATGATATGGTAAGATGAGCCTGCTATGGTAGATAGTATGGCAGGTGGTGGTGCGGCAGGTGGTATGGTGGATGGTTTGCTAGGTGGAAGGTAGATGCTATGGTATACGAACAAAGAGAATAGAGAGGATCTGCGATTGAAGCCTTTTGTAGTCTAAATTCTTTCTCATATGAACGATTGTCATGCTTGTGCATACAAAGGACACGCCTTGAAACAGTGACGAAAGCGACCTCCTAAGACTTGATAGTACCATCCTTTATATATGTTCGTCATGGACGGTAAAATGCTTCGTTTCGCGGTCTCAGACAGGTTACGACTGTAGGACGCACATGTTTCGTCCCCTTAGGACTTCTAAAAGGATTTAAAAATCTCAGGGTTTGCTGAACAAAGCTGATCTGTACTGCCATTGAACGAAACGTCAGGTGTCCCGATCCCTCTCCTTTCCCTCACTGCACACACGCTAAGAGTGCGTCGAACCTATGACAGCTGGTCGAGCATTGCGATGAGCCTCTTAGTCGGACAGCAGTACGGGTACATATGCTACCCGTGCATTCGTCCACGACCGGATCAGTGCGGAAAGCTGTCATGCGTCTCGCAGATGAAATCTGGCATTCACAGTTTTACCGAAATCCGTATAATTCATTGTCACTGTTCGTCCGGAATGTATCGATAGATTGACAATTGGTATATCGGCGTTGTTGAAAGCGATGACAAGTGTTCGAACAGAATCGAGCAATCACAGACGTTTGCAACCGACGATGTGATATAACAAATTATCATAGCCGGAGCACTGAGAGAACGATTCGAACCAGCCATCAAGAGGGCTCTCGAGAATCAATATGCATCTCTCATACACGTTATGTGCCATCTATAATCCTCTTTCTTCGTGTCCAACAAGCGATTCCAGGGGAGTGATTCTTGTATAACATCCCTCGGAACCTTCCAACTCTTTCTCCGAAATCAATGTTGTCTTCGAAGGGAATGACAAAACCTACTTTACGGTAAAATCTAATCTGGCATCAAGAACCACGAATGAGCTGCTTATGCTCGTTTTCCAAAAGGCAAAAAGCAACCTACAGCTTCGTCATGCGTACTAGTCAACCAAATATGTGGATTTTCCGGTGTAAGCAATGAAATCAGTTTATGTACGAGAATAGTCCCTGAACCCTTTCGTCTGTATTAAGGACGAGTAGCAATCACTTCTAGGTTGAAAGCTTGATTCATTTCAAAATCGACAGACATCTCAGCTCTCTTGCTTACTTCATTTCTTTGTGCTCGTTCCAAAAATCAATCAATACTGCTTGGTTCCATACAATAAGAACGAGATGGGATCAGTCACCAACCCCGTTGAGTACCACTTTCGCTTCTCTTCTGATAAGTTAGACATCATTTCTTTCTCGTATCCAATCTTCTCTCTCCTATAGTACAGCAATCCTATTGAAATGTAATCTATGAGAAGCCTTAATAGGTGAAACTCACGAATGTCTTTTGGATTGACCCGGTGTAAATAATAACATAACGCTTTGAACAATTTCATTCATCACAATCACCCATATCTCACATCCTTCGACCGTCTTGCCTTCGTGCACGGCCGGATCAGGATGGAAAGCTGGTCCAGGCTTGATAGATGCAATCCGCTTCGAGGGAAGAGCAAGCGACGAAGGGGTAGACTTACTACCTTTAGAAGAGAGCTTGAGTATTTCCATCACTTGCTTTCTCTCCCCCGCTTTCCTCACCTCAACTCTTGGTCTGCGTTATACGTCAGATAGAGGGACCATATGCACTTAGCTGTTGGAGTGGATATACGATGCAACTTGGCCAGCTCGCTCATATTCACAATATTCGAAATATCGAGATCTAATGGTGTCTGAATCACTATTACTTGACATGATGTACAGAATGCGAATAAAGCCAGTCAGGGTCACATATCTGGCGCTCGTCCACACTGAAGTATACACGAACAAACGAGAGACCGCTTTCTCCTCCGGGAACAACGGAGGTAAGGTAACGGAGGTAAGGTGTGGCACTCACATCCTCAATCAGGACGTACACCTCAATCAGGTTGTTGTACGTCCTGAGCTACTTCGTCTTAGGAGCTGGCAAGCCGCGTCATTGCCAAGCTAATTTGTGGAGCACGATCTGTTAAAGGCGCAGGTTGCGGCAGGGAGTTTCCTTTCCTGTTGGAAGTTCCAGTGCGGAAGTCAGAAGCAGAAGGAGGTTGAAAACAAAAACAACAACAAAAAGAGCACAAAAAGACATTCTACTTAATCCCAGGCATGGATTGAACATGCGGCCTCCTGATCGAAAGATACAATTCTTCGTAGTCAGGCGCACTAACCACTGTGCTACGGGGACGAAAGATACGCTAGCTAAGCTTTTGACCCTTCATAAGCCGTTTCAGCATCAACTGCGCAGAGCCACACTTCCTTTATTCAGAGGGACCTCTGACCGCACAAGGTCAAGTTTGCGGAGCTGTTGAAAGCTTAACTGCAAACGCAGCAAAACTGCATAGATCGAGGGGGATACCGTGACTGCACTGCCGATATAGCAACCAACAGCTAAATACGGACGGTTTGAACTCCACAGTGAGAACAAACGAGCTATTTAGGCTCAGTTCCTCCTTCTTGCGTCCCCAGGAAGGGAGCAAAAAAGTTAGGTCAAGTCCCGGCGGGGATCGAACCCGCAATCCTCCGCTGCCAGGTGTTAACTAGAAGGCGAATGCCTTAACCATTGGGCCACGGAACCTTTTTTTTCGTTGATTTTGTGAGCTTGCGTTCCATTATATAGCATTTCTGTGATCTTCGGTGACCTTCAATATTTCAGTATGAGGTTAATATGGCAAAACGGTCGCTAGAGTCGAAAAAGAATCGAAAATTGGAAACGAAATGGATGAATCACTAGCAGTGCGGCGTACTCCGAAACCTTCTACCGGTCCTGCACCACGACTCAGACGCCTCCACTTGTGCCAACGAAAGACCTTTCCGCCATACTCAGTTAATTCTCTTTTTAGCTGAGAGGATTACACCTTGCGATTTGGACAATAGTGTGACGCACTTCCGTCTCGAAAATAAAAGAAATACAAAGGTACGTCTGAACAATTGAAATTGCATTTCCATCACTAGATACTTTCAAAATACGTCAGCCTGCTTGGCCAAATACTTCCGCGAACCATTCCCTATTACAACAAGATTTATGAAACGAAAGGTCGAATCCTCGAGGGGATTAGGTAATACTTAACGGCCTTGGTCGGACATGTCACGTCATACCTCGACAAGTATCTCCTCGCCTACTCTCTTTGAGATGATCTCTACTCTACCTTTCATTCCTTTGACAGAACCACCTGGAAATGTGATGTCACAGATAGCCTGATGCGTGGATCCATTATTCACCTTTTAGCAAGCTTGATGACGCAGTAGTTCAGCGGAGAGCAACTGAATCAAAGGATCGAGCAATCCCTTGAGTACTGGCGATATTCGAGACTCTCACGATCCTTTCACATCTGGACACTCCCTTGATCCCCCACTTTTCCCAGGAAGGCCAATATTCTTGACTCGATTTTTAATGATCAATGTATAAAGGTCAGTCATCGAGTCGAGTCAACTCGTATCGGTTCCCACTCAATCTCCACACAACCCGATATCATTCAACACACACTATCGATTCTAAATTATTATGTCTGATCGAAAGCCTGACGACACCCGATTAGGGAGTTCTGCTACTCCGTCATAAGATACAACCCGTGAATTATCTCTAGAAGAAATTCTAGCATCGAGAAATGAGTGGAGAAACGATCTACTGAAACATATCAAAGACAAGAAACTCAGAGAGATAGTCACCAAACCAAGATTCCCGAAATGCCTTTCGGAGAAAGAGAAAAACGATACCGCCTCAATGGCCTGGGTTGGGGATGGGGATGAGGCTCAGCGAGAAGCGTACAACACATTATTTTTGGCCGGTACCAATGACTTTTTCGATATCAACGACGGTTCATGGTTCATCAGCCGGGGCCACGAACCGTATAGCTATAAAATATCAGTTCCTCTGCCCTCAATCGGTATTCCAGTAACTGCGGTCTCCGACATAATTTACCGAATCCTGGGTCGAACCAGAAGAGCTACCACTGACACTGATCCCTATGAGGGCAGGCATCAGGAAGGGTCGGCAGATTGAAGAATCCTCTTCCTTTCGTAGCCCGATAGCTTATAGGGTCGAAGGAGCTGTATCGCTGGTTAAGGGACTTGGGATCAAATATTTTGTTCGTAGCTATCGTATCCCCATATTTTGTCTAAAGATCTTCCTTTATAAGTGATGTATATACGTCTTGTAGATTTTCGTTGACATTTGTGTGAGGGCGCTATAAGAGAATGATCCGTTATCGTTTCGCTCCGCCCCTACTCCTTTTCGGTTGTCAGAGCGGTACAGCCCCGTACAATACATGAGGATCGTTTAAGCTTTTGCAAGACAGGATCGACAGAGATCGTTGATAAGGGAGACACATCATGAGGAAAGACCTTATCCAAATGATGCACAGCTTCTATCAAAATGGTGTTACTCTTGTCTCTGACAATTCAGTCCGAAACGGCATTCGGCTGCAGTGTTAAATCTCTCCCTCGTTGAAAATTCGGATGCAGGTTTTCGGTACATCTTGTCTTATGCAGCCGTTGAAGGTATTGAGGGCTCGACAGTTTGGCAGCAGCAAAGAAATCCAAGGACAGTGTATGTATACATCTAAATCAATGACCTACTTGGTACAACCACATTCATAACTCATCCTTCTTCCTTTTTTCTTTCTTTTTTCCGCTTTTGTCATCATCACTTCGCCCCGATTTACCCTTCTGACTGAGGAAATCCCTGACGACTTGCTGTAAGACATTCTTCTCCTTCTTTCCTAAACCAACTCTCGCTTTTTCCTTACTTGTCATATCCTCTTCACCCTCTGTCTGTTCCTCTTCATCAAGAACAACCAAATCCGCATCGAGTAGTACAGGTCCTTCATCACCTTCTTCCCATGAATAAAATATCACTTGTTCTCCTTCGGAATCCTCATTGTCTTTGCTATCACTTTCACTCGACTCCGTTTTACCTTTCGATAATGTCTTCTTACCCAAAAGGTCCAGAGCCTGCTTTAACATATGTCTAAGTGATTCATCTTCAACATCTGACCCTTCAAATACGATTGCAATTTCTTCTTCTCCTGCTCCATCAGCCTCAGTCGGGAACATTTTTTCGGGACCTTTGATTCCGAAATGATGCTTGATATCTTCTGAAGGAGGTACATCCGCTCCAGTAGGTCTTTTGCTATACGGTGAATGAGATTTATCCAGTTCTACTCCATCTAAACCTAAAACCTCTCCCCCCAACTGAATACCTTGATTTGGCTCCTTTAAGACTTGTTCATTTTCCCATTTTGTGAATTCTTCGTCATTTACAATTTGCCTACACCTGATCGGAGCATTTTCTATCTTTTTCACCAAGTTCTCTTGATGATTCTTGAAACCAGGTAAAGAACAAAGATAAGGTGAATGAATGATTATTACATATTGACAAATTGAAATTTCTTTAATCATGTAAATCATATCTCCGGTAGTCATTGAACAATGAATTTGAACTTCGACTTCACGAGGTTTACCAGTTTTATCACATTTTGTGCCATATGACCATCTTTGTATCAAGTATCTCGAAGAAGACTGATTGGATCCAAATGATATTGTCGGTTGATTCTGATTTGACTTTTTATTTGCAGTGGACAATGCATCTGAGTTGGACTTGCGATTTCCGTCATTCAATTCTCCCTTAATTTGCTTCAAATCGACACCGCCTCCAACTTTGTGTTGTCCAGCTGCAAAACGTTGTCTTGCACCAGGAGAGACTTGGCCTAGAGTATAAGCATCATATTTCGTATCCTCTACTGGAACCAATCCACCGGGTGGATGAGGGTGAGGATGAGCCGCAGCGTGAAACTGGCGTATATGAGAGTTATGGCAGTACCTAAAGGAATGATAGAAACATTCAGTACTAAAGCGAATGACCATGATATGCTAGTTCCTGATCAGTCGACCTTGAGTTGCACTTACGAATAAGTGAACCATCCTTGCTTCATAAACAAGCATTTTCCATCCAAATGGCTCATAGCTTGCCAACCCTGTAAAGGGTCCAACTCATCTTCGCTTTCTACAATTTGGTCTAAAGAGTCTATCATAGCTGTTTGAGTGTCTGTAATATTTTTCGAAGGCATCAAGCAGAGATATGGATAAGGTGTACCGGATTCTTCAGAAGGATGAGCAAAGTTCATAGGTATTATTTCGAGGTTATTCTGTTCCAGAGGGAAAAAGCAAAAGTAATCAGCTGCCGTTTCATCACAATAGCAAGCTATATATTGCTCTTTCTCCAGCCCAGCCCTGCTCCCGCTTGCATTCGGAAAAATGAGTTGCTACTCACCTTCGTCGACAGGTCCTCACTTCCATCACTCAATCTCTTTCCTCCTTCATGCTCAACTTTAGCTCTTAGCCAATCATTCTCATTTTCCACCCCGAGAGACTTGACTCGTTCGGCATCAGAGTGTGATAGGGGCAAGTCATTCAAGAATTGTACTTCGTATTTAGGATAAGCGTATAAGTCTCGTAATTGATTATGACCTTGTCGGAGGGCAAAAGTTGAGGAAAGCGATGAGAGGGCACAGAGGTAGATGACAAGGTTTCGAGACATGATTGGAGCTACAAAGCAGTAGCGCAGCTCAACGATGATACTCAATACAACAACCTAGTAGGCGAGAAGTTCTTATCTGAAGCAACTTATGAAAGGAGTTTGGTTGCATTAACAATGCCAGCACGACGTCAGTGGTCATTAACGGAACAAGTGGACAATCAAAGTGGAAGGAATAGCGGATATCGCCGAAATCACAATTGAAATGGAATGATCGGAATCACTCGGTCCCGGTTGATAGTAATTTTGAACGATTGTTTCCAGTTTACTGCTTTGTAAAGTGATAATTTCAAGGATTACACAAGGACAATCAATTAAGATATCGTTGATAACCCGCTCAATCTCACTTCTGCTCAATAGTATCGAAGACCCCAAGATACCATGTCATTCGGTCGACCAGGTTTCACAGATAATTTCAAAGTATCACCGCCTCAAAGAGGTTCATTCCCTTTAGATCATGATGGTGAGTACAGACATCTAAAGTCCAGATAACCTACATCAATATCACTAATCCATTTCGTCCTCTGTATATCAGGAGATTGTAAAGAAGCAATGTTATCTTATTTGAAATGTTTAAAATCAAATGCCAACGATAATGGTAAATGTAGATTACAATCCAAGAAATATTTAGAATGTAGGATGGACAAGTGAGTTCCTACTGTTACTTGATTGCTGCTGAATGGGAGGTAATTACTGATTCTATGATATTCCAAAGTGGCTTGATGACAAGAGATGATTTTCAAAATCTTGGTTTAGGTGATGTAGTCGATCCTTCATTACCCAAACTTGAAGCTACAACATCGCCAACTTCCAATCCGGCGTCATCATCCATATCAACCCCGACAACGACAACAACAACAACACAAGAATCAGCAACGGTGCCGCAAGAGAGGATATAGCAAGAATTCAAATCATGGCATTTCGAGAACGAACACATATATGTTTACAACATTATAGCTCAGCATCCAGTATATTACAAGTACAAATACAGAATACAATTACCACCAATTCCACCATTTCCCCTTAGTTCCTCCGTCCAATCCAATCTCACCATCAACTACCTTTCTCTTCTCTTCTTGTGATCGCCTGATACCCTCCCACATCTCTTTCAATCTACCTAAATCGTCAAGCAATTCAGGTCGATGAGTTTCTTCTGATAGATAATAATGAAACCTATCCGCAGGAGAATTATCATGTTCATCATCAACATCTAATGATTCAATCTGCTTCCTGATTCCTTCTGATGCTATCCGAAGATCTTCAACATGGGCTCTTCGATTCTTAGCTGAAGCTACGAATTGCGATAATGATTGGAATACGGATTCTTCCAATAACTTTGTTTTCCCAAAAATACAAGTCAACCTGTTGTATCTATATATGGAAAATCATGCACAACTCACCTTAACATCTTTAGCTCTTTTAGATAATTGCTTTTCACGTTCACGTAGATCAAGCACAACAGCACACATCTCTACATCGATCTGGAGATGCTCACTATGCAAATATCTGTCAAAACTGATCGAATCAAACATTCTAGCGACTCACGGTTCAACCCTCCTCATATCTTTGTAAAAGTCGACTTGTTCTAGCGAATGCCTATCATCCCAAGTCAGCGCGTTCGAGCAGATTCCGATCTCAATAACGTAAGTGTTGATTCACCTTCTAGTCAGCTCCAATATTCTTTGCCCCACGATTTCCCCATCCCTTTTACCCGTTCCATGAGGATTGGTGACTTCCCATTCCATACCCGTTTCCTCGATCACAACATCCGCACCATCACTTGCTGTCCTTAACATTGTGGTCGCTCTGCCACGCTCTCGCCAAGCAATGGCCCTATCTGACGGAGTACGCGTATGGGCTGGTCGACCTTCGATGTAGGGTATTCCTCTTGCAGACGGTGTACGAGAATGGCCACCAGGTGAATATCCATTAGCGGTAAATTCCATATCCGATTTTTCTTCAGCGGGACTCAAGCCGTTTCCTAATGATGTTTTTGACCATATATCACTATCGTTACCTGAAGGTTGAGTTACTATTGAAGGTCTTTTCGACTGAGCGCGAGAGCCGGCAGTGAGAAAAGATGGCCTTGAAGAGTTGTTGAATGAGCGATCCAATAGACGATGGGATGCCGACGGACTCGGTGAAGCTGTTCAAGCTTGTCTGTCAGATTTGTCCAAGCTTCTGGCATCCTCATTACTCACCTGATTGATCTCTGTCAAATTGTTCATCCACTACTTCGAGATCTCTGCGCCAAAAGTCAGTGGTTCACGTTCCTGCGCCAAAAATTCAGAAGACTCACGGCTCAATTACTAAGGGTACGATGCTTTGCCTTTTTCTCATGATGGATGACTTGCTAGACGATGGAGCAGCAGTGCCAGTCTCAGAATCTGAAGTTTCATAATTAGTTCCTTTTCGCCTACATCCGTTATTTCAATTGTCAGCCTTCATTCCAATCAGGAGATCAATGGATCAACTTACGATACCAATCCGAAGCCACCTTTGATAGCTTGACCAGCTCTACCCGATATCTCTTTGAATGCTCCTTTGAAATCCCCATCACCTTCGTCGTCCTCTTTGATTCCAAGATGAGCAGATTGGCCAATTGCAAAGTCTCTAGATTGAGTTTTTTTTCTAAGTACACCTCTATTCGAATCTCGTATATTTCCCGTTGAGGAGTTCATACTTCCCATCCTGCCATTAAGTTTTCTTCTTCGACCCGTGTCGCTCTCGGCGACAGTTCCATTCCACAATTCAGCTACTCTTCGAGCACCCATAATATCCCAATCCTTTTCTCTTGATCTCAAGATACCTTTGATATACGCTTCTAGATCGGTAGTTATTACATCTGGTGGAGCAACCGGTCCGACTTCTCCTTCAGGTATGATAAGTCCAACTCCCTGATCATCCTCATCTTCGCCCCTGAAACGCAAGTGATGCTCTCTTTTTCGGATTGGTGTATCTTCAGTCGATCCACCTTTGAGATTCGCTGAGATTGAACTAGTGGCTTGAGCAACGCCATTAAAAAGTAGCCTGTGCACCTTTAGCGCATCACCGTGATGTCGAGTCCGGTCAGCAAGGTAATGCTGCGTTAGAGACCTAATCGAGCTGACTGTCAAGTATTGTATCGGTTGTTGGAGCGAAGAATTGCCTGTCTGTCACATCGTCAATGTTTTCTCTTTGACCAAATATGGGGAACTCACTTGAAAGCCTGTCCATGTCTTCAATAATCGTCTATAGTTGGAGAACGGGTCTTTAGGCAGCTATCAAATCACCTTGGTTAGACTTTTTTGCCTTCCCAACTTGTGCTCAAGAGCCCACCTTTTCCACACCAAGAGCGTCCATTTCGTAGTGAACGCTAGTCACTGAACTCAGAAGCGCTGAGAGAGTTTTAGGGTCAATACACCCTCCTGAAGTCTCTTTCTACAAGTCAAAATATAAGCTATAACTTCTGATGAGCTGGTCACGAACAAGCTTACTTCAAGTTTGAGCGATTCTTCATGCTCCATTCCCATAATTCTCCTCCATTGAAATATTCCAGCTTTCGTTTCATCACAAAACAATCCATCTATTTCCAAGTTATTACTTGGACTACAAAAAAGTCCCCAAAGGGTTAAAGAAGCTTGGATAAGCTTGACTAGTTCAATCACAAGGAACGTAAATGGATCAGATGTGATATCGGCTTGTGTATTATCAGCCAACGGGGATGGAGAGAAAGTTTTGGCATCTTTCGGAGATGTTGATGGAGAGCTATTCCGCGATAGGGGGATAATAGGATGGGTTGGTTGAGGTATTTTGTATAATTCATGGAATTTTCGTCTAAGTGCCGGTCTAATGGGAGGTGTATTAGCGAATATTGTCCTAAGTGTCGATAGATAAGAACGACTTACATTGGACTTTCCAAACCTATGACAGCTCTTCCTCCACATCCTAGCCTCCTCAAGCCTGTGTTCACAGTAGTAAATGGTTTAGCTACTCGGAAATCACCACCTGGAACAGGATTTCTACGTAATTGGAATAAGCTGTATTAGCTCAACAGCTGGCAAGATCAAGAAAAAGCTTACACTTCCTGACCAAAAGCAGATGGCGTGGTCACTAAGAGAGTACCGTACTCTGTCTGTCTCATAGGTCAGCATGTCCAAGAGATGTTTCTCGATGATCATTCATACAGTAACTCACTTTCCGCGGCGAAGATTGAAATTCAGAAGCTAAAAATTGGATGGCATTCGCTACCTCGACCGCGGCTTCATGGTGAGACAAGCTAGGCAATGGGACCAGCAAGTATGCTGATATCTATATTGTATTTTCGAGTCAGCAGCTGTAGGTTAAAAATCATTCCTTGATAATCCAATTACCTGCTCAGTTGGTTTGCCTGTTTGAGTGACAATAGTATGTGAGAAGTGTGTTCTCGATAAGAACCTGTAAAAACAATCAACATCAATACAGAACGATATAATCGGTGAACCCTCAGACACCATTTCAATGGATCTTTGCTGAAAGGTTTCGTGATGTTGGGGTATGAATTAAACTCACCAACTTCTCAATGAATACAATGCATAGCCTCGCAATGTAACCTCTTTTTCCACTTTCAATCTACCCAGCTTACTTATCCATTTCTCCTCCAGCTCTTCAAGCGGTCTATCTGTGGGTATAAGTAATGCTTCTTTGGTCTGTGCATTTGATGGAGAAGGAACAGGTGAAGAGAATCTTGAAGGAACTGAAGGACTCGGAGAGAAACTCGAGATTGACGTAGGTGAAAGTGTGAATGACATTGTACTTTTACTTCAAGACTATGAGGGGGCTTTGTTAATGGCCGTTTCAATTCCGCCGTATCACTATCTTGATCATCTTGCTGTGCTTATTATGGCTCGCTTACCCCAAGTTTCGTAGTGCGACAGATTGATGTGAAGTAGACTGATCAGAAGGAACAACATTGACAAAAGGCGAACGGATGTTATCGTCATTGTTGAACGGCATTTGCACCGAGTGGAGGTATGAACAACGTGATGACGAATTCCAAGCTCACGTACAAGCTCGCATCACTCCGGAAAGCATTATTGTAGACTATATAATGCTCGGATATAGATAGGCATTTGAGATGAGGTTGGGGCTATTCTGGTCTGCATACATTCATATTTACTGGATCCTCCTTATAATACTATGACAATCGAAAAATAAAAAGTGGTACAACGATCTAGATCCTAAAGCTATTTATTGATATGATTTAATTGAGCACGTACAGATGAAAATAGATGATATAATTCAGTTCCGCAAATTGTCTATCATTCTATGGGAAAATAAAAGGAAGGTCATTCTACTTTCTACATTTCTTGGGAACTTTGAATCCGTTAACTCTGATACCTCCTCCCCAAGGAGTGTTGCCGTTCAATTCTGCATCTGAACCTAGACCACCTTCAGCGAAGGCATCCCAGAGTACACAGTAATTATCACCTCCTGTCCTGATTTGGTCGGCTTGAATGATGGCGTCACGAGCGTCGAAGAAAGATGGTCGACAAGGTTGAAGCTTCATACCATCAATTACCAATTGGAGTAAGAGGGTGTTACCATGTTTAGGGATAAGAGGTACTGGTTTGCCCAAAGCATCAACCGATTCAAGTGAAGTCTTGGTGTAGTAGTCGTTGGGCTTGGTTACATCTTCAGGAGGGAAAAGGGTTTCTCCGAAACCGTGCTTCTCGACCAGTCGCTGAGAGGCGACAAAGAGAGTTTGAGCCCAGACTTCTCCAATAGCGTGTACTCCCCAGTAGTTGCTGAAGACCGGAAGTCAACTTCTGTTTAGATTTACTCGATGTCACAACAGCTTGCACTCACCCTTTGTTAAGGAACTTGTAGGTTGAGGGGTTCAACTCTTTGTCAGTGCTGTACTTGAAGTGTCGGATACCGCCAGCGGTATTGGCAGCCCAAGCACCCATGGGATAGACATCCGAGCCATTCCTAAGGGAGAACAACGATTAGCTTGGTGGAAGGCTGTAAGAAATCCTCGACCCACTTGAACTCCTTGTGCTCCTCGATTTGTCGGATGAGAGTAGCGGCGAAATCTCCCCATCCTGATAAGAAGCCGAGGCGTCAATACAAGCCAGATCAAGAGGGTAAGACAAGACTCACCTTCACCCATTCCACCTGCTTCACCCCAGCCCAGACAGCCGGAGTTGGCTGGACCACCGGTCAATCTAGTAGATAAACCATGAGAGTACTCGTGGATGACGATACCAGCTTCAAGATCACCGTCTCTGTAAGGAGTAGCGGTATCCCATATGTACATTCTCATCCGGGGCGCTTCACCATCTGGAGGAGTCATGAAATTCGCATTATTATATCCTGAACCATCTTGAGCATTGGTGATTACCGCATCACCACCTTTACCACCTTTATCAAAGTTATAAACTTGGAAGTTACCTGATAATTCGTCGAAACCGAGTCGGTGGAGCAAATCATGGTACATGTTTGATGTGTAGAATAGTTGAGTTATGACCATATCGATATATTCTTTAGGTCTCAATCCATCTGGCTCCCCGTATTCGTAGACAAATACAGAATCATTGGCGATAGGTCGGTAATTTTGTAAGAAATTGTTTCGGCCTTCCCAATCCTCATGAGCGTAAACGTTATTACCAATAGTGGTCTTGAACGTTGTGTAGTTCTGGTGGACATGTGTACCATCGATAGGGGTCAAGTATGGGTTAGAATCCGAGGGGAACTTGTGCCATCCTAAAGGAGACGCAACATTGTCCCAAGGTTTGGTCACGACCGAGAGGTTTCCGGTGGTAGGATCATTGACACCCCATGGAAAGACTAGATAAGAATGTTCATCGTACTTAGGAGGTTTAGGAAGTGGTTTTTGATGGCCACCTTTCTTGACTTCGACTTCCTTCTTTCCCTTGTGATAAGGTTCAAAGTCGAAATCTGTTGCCCAATCGACGATACGAAGGAGTTCACCGGTCTTGACATCAACGTAGGCTTCATACCAACTATCTTTCATTTCGACAGTGTATTTCCAGACGAGTCTCGGTGCTCCTTCTGTGACTTGGGTATACATGAGTCGAGCAGGCACATCGGAAATGACACCTGATTGTTCGAGACCTGGTCCAGAAATGATCTCGGTGGGAGGTTCAGCAGGCGCGTCTTTAGGTCCGAAGCTGTTTTTAGGTGTCGATGAAAGGTCAATGGCGGAGATACCTTGGAAGTTCTCGTTTGAAGCGTGAATTCTAGGTAACAGGCTAACCAGACCTTCTACAGGAGAAAGGATACCCGAGGATTCCTTGGTGGGTAATTCACATAGAGCCTTTTGATGATGTTTGATGTGTCTCATCGACTTGTGTACTTTCTTGATAGCGCCTTCGTCAACTTCTTTAGAGGTATATGATCCTCCTAAAATGACTTGGGCAGCAGATTTAACTAGACCCCAAGCACCTTCGTCACCGTTTAACTCGGCAAGATGGGCTTTATGAGCGTCGTATGTCTCTTGGAGGACTTTGCAGGTTCTTGCGGTTTCTCCAGATGATCCTTCTAAGGCGTCATGGAGGTCTGGTGAATCTCCTGGGTGGAAAGAGTTACCCCATGATGCGACACGACCATTGGAATCGATGTTCACATTGAGATCACCATCGGAGACCTCAAGACCGTTGATAAGTTGCTTGGCGAAGATCCTCGTGAGACCAGTGGACGCGTCGGTGTGACTCTGAATAGCAGGACAAAGGGATCAGCGAGATTCGTCACAAAGAACTATCGCCATGATACAGGTTGCGGCGATCCCACGCGGAGGGGATCGAGTGGAGGGCACGAAGGTATGTTTTCGCAGCTGGAGTGACGATGAGGAAAGTTCGTTTACGGATGCACTTACATCTTCTCGAATGTAGAAAGACTCTCCTTCAAGACCAAATCTCTCCTCGATAAACCTCCTAGCTACATCCTTGATATCTACTGGGTCATCCAGTAAGGAAGGCGCGAGAGGAGATTCATCGATGATTTGGTATGAATGATGCTTGTGCACCGGACCAAACGATAATGATTTTCGTTCTCTTACAACGGGGACATCGTCATACGTAGGTCTAGCCAGAGTGGTGGCGAGGAGAGGAAGGATAGCAATGAGCGCTGCACTGCGCATGATGGATTTAAGTGAAGTGGCAAATGCGATGAAACAAAGGAATACGGTACAACAACTATAATCAAGTAAAAAAGATATACGTAGCTGTGGTGGAAAAACAAAAGGGAATACAAATAGTTTGAGAAGAGGGATAGAGTACTCCTTCTGATAAGGTGTGTATTTATATATCTGTATGTACGCGTGAAGAGACTGGATTGAATAAGAAGGGATGAATGTGATATGGTGTGATAAGTGATAAGACTACTGCTAGTTGACTATCTATGGGTGATGAGTCGTCTGAATAGGTTTCAGGGTAATAACTAGTATATGTTTAGCTCGGAGTCTACTACAACCGGAGATAACGTGGCAATCATAAGTGGGAAATGGCTTATCATCCTACTAAATCAGGTAATCTCATCTCATCCCGTAAACCCCTTTAAATGGGGAAACTCCCATTAATTGCCGGTCGATCTGATCCGATTCAAGGGGTTTGATTTGAATTGATCACGCGGGGTAAACTTCAGACTTAACAACTACCGCATTTTGACTCTGATTCAATTAAGTGGATTCATCGGGTATCCCCGAATTGCCATTTCATGCAGCCACCATTGTCAAACACTGTAATTTATTCCCGATGCAAACTTCAAGCTTCAGCGGAATATGTCACAATTAGGACAGATCGACTTGACGCATTTGCATATTGTTTTAACTGCTGATGACACTAAAAATATAAAGTATAGGATTTATCTTGGAAGAGTCACCGAACACAAACTCTCCTATTATTATACCTATATCCTCAACAT